>NC_056746.1:1069246251-1069281251 GCF_019279795.1 Protopterus annectens
CCAGACACACTGCAGTATATGTAGTGGTGCATTATGGGAGTCTGCATACATAACCTCCCACAATGTTATCAGTTAAATGAAAATCAACATGTGTCAGCATGGACATACTGCTTATGCAATCATCAGTTCCAACACTTCCTCACAGATGTACCACATCCAAGGATGGATGCAAGATGTGTTCACATTTGTCATCAAAGGTACATATCTGTAACATGTATTGTAGTCTTATGAAAGTTACAGTAGTTAATTTACCCATACCTCTATTCTTCTGCGGATGTTCCAGACTGTATATTTGACATACCATCATCTTGCAACTGGATCTCATCTCCATTTTCCTTGTGAGGAGAGGTCAATAAAACATACTTTTAACAGCTATGGTCATCAAAAATTGCCATATGTGAAGACGTGTAAACCATAAATGCCATTACTATGGTGTGACTTTCAGAACATGCACTATACTCCAGTAGTACTTCCTAAAGACTTGACATTAGCATCCACAGCAACACTGAGCATACATAGTGACGGTCAGCTTTGAAGAGGTATCTGTGTAATGATATGCACTGTAAATACAGTCCCTAATGTGATGCAGTTATGCTTCTTACAGTTATACAGTACACTTGCAGTAGTATATAGCAAAGATGTAATACAATATGACAGGAGAGATAACAGGTAGACAATTCCACTCCACAGGTCAAATAAGTTACAGCTTACAGAAGTCATTCAGCTATGAACATGACACATTAATATATATATATATATATATATATATATATATATATATATATATATATATATCTACCACATGAAATAAATCTCTGTCAGTCAAACATAAGAAGAATGTTTGTATGGCTTCTGCAAAGGCACTACATATAAGGATTAATATAATATTGGGAGTATGTGAGATGTATACGCACTTGTAAATCAATAGTAATAGTAAGAGCAATAATAACAGCAATGTATAACTCAGACAATTGAAAATATGGACATCTTCCGCAATAGCAACAGTAAATATGTGGACAGTCATTTAAAACATAAATATTGCACAATTGCTGTAACTGGAACTACTCCACGCACATATAGAGCATATGTGACCTACATTTCATATGCACAATATAGATGCAGATACAACTTGTTTGATTTTAAATAGTAGATGTGATTGCCATAGCCATATATCAAAATTATGTCTGTCTCTCTCTCTCTCATTCTTTTTTTCTTTATCGTCAGTGCTGAGAGTAAAGCTCATGGCTAACATCGAAGAATGAAACAATACCAATTTCATGAATTCTAATCTTGTCCTCACTTAGGAATGGGGTCCCTTCTCATCATGTAATTGGAAGCCTAAAAATACTTGCAGAAAATAAACCAGGAGACATGCCACTATTTGGAGAAACCACATGTGGACCTTGCATACAGGGTGAATACTGTCGGCGGTTATGGTAGGTTAGTAAGGGACTGTCATCATTATGGCACTGATATTATTGCATGTTTATCATCACATGAACACTGATACATGTGATAAGAATGCTCCATGCTACTAAGGGAGGACCGTTATTTCCATCCCCTTATGATAGAGGAGTTTCTGGTCAACAGTCCAGAGCTTGACAAATCTGGCTGGTAGAATTGAGTTTGTATGCCTGGGAATAAGTTATCTTTATGAAGTATTTAGTTGACATACCCAAGCACTGCTAGTATTTGTGGTATACATAACTGATCCATAGGGTATATAATTTTGACATGCAAAACGTATGATTGTATTTCTGCTTCCATCATTGCAGCTCATCCACATCCTGCATCCTCCCATGGTTCTTCCACTGATATTATGGTGGATGGAGAGGACAGAGTCATAACTTGCTCATCTGGTAATCTAGTAACCAGTATCATTGTCTTATGATACCATAAAACTTCTCCAACTTGAGGAGCAAAAAAAAAAAAAAAAAATTTTCTCCATGACCTATTCTCTGAAGTAAGTGGTTTGCTACAGTGACCATACCACCCACTGAGCACATCAGCACTGGCACCAATTACATTATCAGCATTTATTTCTCAATACTGGTATTGTAATATGTAAAGTCCCATCAGCAACTGACAATCATAGCCTCCAGCACCCCCTTTTTCACCATCATAATTTCACTTTTGGAAAGGGTACAGCCAATGGCACATAGAATGCGACACTTGGTGTACCATCACCCAGCCCCACTGTGAACAATCCATCTGACAAGAGTGTTTTCTCCATCCCAGAGGGCAGTGAACCTGACTGCTACATGGACAATGGAGCATTAAGTGATACCGAATGTGAAATACATTGGCCTGCTCTCTCAGTGGGCCTCAGACAGTGGTGGTGACATGAATCCATACTGACCATCAGATGTCCATAGAAGGGCACATGACCGTGTGGTAAGATGTGTGGACATATATCTGGAGGCATATGTCTGTTGTTACAGGTACATGAACAATCAGAATATTGCCATAACAAGGAGCCATTTGCAATTGCTCAGGCACCTTACCACATTGTATACCACATCTGATTGTGGCAGGCGAGTCAGGAGCAGAGGTATACCATGGTCATGGCCGCCCTTGCTCAACAGTAAGACAGTGTGGTATGCATGTTCTGTGGAGCAGGTTGTGTCAAGTGTACTACACTAGTGCCCCAGTTGTACACAGGCCATATGTACCCTGACCCATTTGATATGTCTGACACCTGTGAGTAGAGTGTTACATGCCCCACTTTGGCATTCTGTTATCTGGGGTGCCTGTACTGCAATGTGCACATAAAACAGTTGGTCACCATGTTTACACCAAGATTAATGTTACAAGGAGCACAACAGCTGCCAACACTGACACTGTTACTGTGTCATGGTACACCCAAGGTGCCACCACCAGATGTCCAGTGCAACAACATACAGCTCATATTTCTGAAATGGCAGAGGTGCCCAAAGATACTGTATAAGTCATCAACTTGGGAGACCTCATCTATGTTACTGTAACTATCCCAGGTCTTCCAATGTGTATGTTGGTGTGTCTTCCTACCTGGGGAGATGACTACTTTGCCAACCACAACACACTGTGCATATTTGTGATCATTCTTCTGTCTGAGCCACATGTATTAAATGCTGACATAGTATAGTAAAGATCGTTAATGTATTTTAACCTTGCTGTGATTTTTATATATATATATATATATATATATATATATATATATATATATATATATATATATATATATAGGACTCTCCATTGAACAGACGTTTCACCGAAATGTAAACCACCGAACACACTTTTGCAAAAGTGCATTTATCGAAAATGCACTTTCACAAAAAAAACCCCCAAAAAAAACAAAACAAAACAAAAAAAACAAAATATTACAAAGTAAAAGACTACTCACGTTTATGCAAGGGGCAAGCTCCCCTGCATCCCCCCTTCTTTAATATTCTTACTCTGAGATCACACTACAGTGGGGAAAAGAGAATATTCCTTTACCCTCACTGTTCTGCGATCTAAGCAACAGTTTGTTTATTTGTACAATCTACACCACATGTGGATGTACAACTAAACCTACATGCAAACAATTGTTTGCTTACTTACCTTCTGGCGAAAGTGCATTTTCGAAAAAATGCACTTTCGCGAATTTGAGCTCACCCGTTTACGTTTCGGTGAAATGTGTGTTCGATGGATATATATGTATTATTTGCATGGTAACATATGTTCAAATTGTATAGCAACTGTAATAACATGTAAAACAGAGGCAGCGATTACCTTAATGGCATGCATCATGCGCACCTGAGGAGCATTCATTACACATGTCATGCCCGCTAATATGCTTTGAAATTACATAATTAAAACATGCGATAGCACTGTTTGACATGCTACAATAGACAGGCATGCAAGTCAGTCATTTAATGGCATGTTTATATATATATATATATATATATATATATATATATATATATATATATATATAACAACACACACACACACACACACACACACACACACACACATATAAAATATATGTGTGTGTGTGTGTATATGTATGTTTGTATATACTGCCATCTCAACTGCCACTATCACTATGTAACACAAAGTTATGCCACATATGCACATAAGCGGGTTTTATGGCAAATGTGTAGGCATACATACTCCAACATGTATACATCTGCCCTTGTCCTGCTATGCACTCCACAGAATAGTGTGACTAGCTTGCTAACTTTTATTTGTGTTTCATTCATGACAAACATATACTACACATATCTGTAAACATGCCCAGCAGATATGTTTAAAATGTGTCCAGTAGTTAACCTTTCTATGTTATGAGATGTGTGCACTACTGTGTGACATTTCACAGACACATAAAGGAACATGGCACATACCCTGCATGCTATGTGTGCATGTGGAATTTTTTTTTAATTTTTATGAACTCCAATACTTCATTGTTAACACAGTTGCACTACATTTTCATTGTGATAGTGTTTAGTATTTGTCAGATTTGCCTGTTAAATGTATATACTGTTGTTATTTTTATCAATGTTATTGAATCTGTCACTCTTACAGACACTTGCACACACACACACCCACACAGTCTTCAAATCTGCACATTTCATGTCTGCACACTGCCACTATTGGAGGACCAATGCATAATTTGTGCAGCTGATACATACACAACATATCTGCAGCATTCCTATTAAATCTGCTAACCTAGTTATTCTAATACCATTGATGATGTGACTTAATACTGTCTACATCATATGTTACTGCTATGTCCCCTGCATGGTGTCTACATGAGCCTGTCATGCATTGTTAAACCTGTATGTATGTATAATGTTCTCTTTGCACAGATCACATGTATTCATGTGTCTATCAAGTGTTACAGTTCTTTACAGACTTAAATGAGTATACATCGCACATTTTTCTGTGTACTTCTGAGCCTATGATATGTCATGACAAAAATTCTGAGCCAGACATTGCCAGGTTGTCTGAGCTTACATATACAGCTGCAGCTTTCATTACCAACACTTTCTTGATAACTTACCTACAGTGGATATAAAAAGTGTACACACCCTTGTTAAAATACAAGGGTTTTGTGATATAAAAAAAATGAGATCACAATACATCATTTCAAAACTTTTCCCACCTTTAATGTGACCTATAACCTGTACAATTCAATTGAAAAACAAACAAATCTGATAGAGGAAAAAATATAAAAAATAAAAGATGTAAAATAAGCTGGTTGCATAAGTGTGCACACTCTTAAACTAATACTTTGTTGAAGCACCTTTTGATTTAATAACAGCCTTCAATATTATTGGGTAGGAGTCTATTAACATGGCACACCTTGACTTGGCAATATTTGCCCACTCTTCCTTGCAAAAGCTCTCCAAATCTGTCAGATTGCGAGGGCATTTCTTGTGCACAGCCCTCTTCAGGTCACCCCACAGATTTTCTATTGGATTTAGGGCTGGGCACTGGCTGGGCCATGCCAAAACTTTAATTTTCTTCTGGTGAAGTCATTCTTTTGTTGATTTGGATGTATGCTTGGGGTCATTGTCATGCTGAAAGGTGGAATTCCTTTTCATCTTCAGTTTTCTAGCAGACGCCTGAAAGTTTTGGGCCAAAAGTGACTGGTATTTGGAGCTGTACATAGTTCCCTCCACCTTGACTAAAGCTTTAGTTCCAGCTGAAGAAAAGCAACCCCAAAGCATGATACTGCTACCACCATGCTTCAATATGGGGATGGTGCTTTTTTGGTGATGCAAAGTGTTGTTTTTGCGCCAAACATACCTTTTGGAATTGTGGGCAAAAAGTTCAACCTTGGTCTCATCAGATCATAGCATATTTTCCACATGCTTTTGGGAGACTTGATGTATTGCTTTGCAAATTTTAACAGGGTCTGGATGTTTTTCTGTGTAAGAAAAGGCTTCCATCTTGCAGCCCTTCCCCATAGTCCAGACATATGGAGAATACAGGAGATTGTTGTCACATGTAGTACACAACCAGTACTTGCCAGAAATTCCTGCCGCTCCTTCAGTGTTGCTGTAGGTCTCTTGGCAGCCTCCCTGACCAGTTTTCTTCTTGTCTTTTCATCAATTTTGGAGGGATGTCCAGTTCTTTGCAACATCACTGTTGTCCCATATTTTCTACACTTTTTGATGACTGTCTTCACTGTGTTCCATTTTCACATCATAGTTGTTTTCCTTCTAGCAATAAGAGAACTGTGTTGGAAACAAGTTATGTTCGCATTAATACATGCGTGTGTAGGTTTACTGCTTATGGCAGTAGATTTTTTTCTTCCATTTTTTTCTTCTTTTTATATAGACAAGTTGAAATTTCTGTAAATGGCCACTAGGTGGTGGTGGTAAACTGTACTTTTGAGTGCTGGGTTTCATGGATGGAAAGCTCACTCATTACATTTGTTGTCTGCATTGTACTAGTGTCATGAACAAAATATGACACTCATCAGTAAACTACAAACTGATTATTATGACTAAATGGTATGTGTTTTCCTGCAGTACTAATCTAGGAAGACACTTTTTTTTGATAATTTTTTTTCACATGACCTAGGGCAAGCCATCTCAAAATTCAAAATTTGAATGGTGACCCTATTTTATTTTTTCATTTTTCAGGAGTAGACTGCTTTTCAATGAGACCGTGAAGAAATGATGGCAGCATTCTATAGATGCTGACTGTGCTTGCCTTGTAATTTTACGATACTGTAACATGTTTTAGAATATTCTGATAGTATTAATGTTTATTGAATACCTGATTACATATTAGTCAAATTATTTCACTGTGAATGAAATTCTGTGACTCTGACGAAGGCAGTTATGTAATACGACAGTAGACACTTTGAGATTGCTTATATTTCTTATTAGCTGTCAACTTGCATTATTTTATTTCTTAAATTATAAATGGAGAACATTGTTCTCCATTCATGTATTAATAGAATAACAATACTTCTCAACTGTACAGATTTTCACAGAATGTCCAGATTTTTGCCTCATATTTGTGTTGTGTTCCTCCTAAAATCTGTACTTTTCTGGCAAATAGCTGAGGATTGAAGTAATTAAATAATAACAAACATTCCACTTTAAGACTCCACATCCTTCAGAAAATTCATGCTAATGGAAAATTATTCTATCAACTTTCTAAGTTTGTAAGAGCAATATTTAAAATCTGTCCCTATTTGTCCCACCATCATTTTAGGCTTTGTCCAGATTTTTTTGCTCTAAGAGGTTGAGAGGTATAAGTAGAGCTTTCTTTCTTTCTTATATTAAATAACTGAAAATTGTACCTTTGAAATATTTATTTTAATTTTGAATATTCTTCTCTGCTTTTCAACATTTTGCATTTAATTATTAGATTTATATATGCCAGACATTTAAGCTGTTATCTGTCTGTCTATCTATTTGTTTATTAACATTAGTTTACTGGGAAAATCCAACTGGGCCATGGCAGGCCACTTTTCAGTAGAGGCGTATAGAGAAAAGCTGCACAGTTAAATCTTGCAATATGTCATGCAGTAGAATACAACATATTAAATATCACATACAGAAATGAGTATATAAAAACAGAAATTAAATAGATCCTAGAGATCAGTATATTCCACAGAGTTATATTTCAGTTTTATTAAGTAGCAGTGATAATGGCAGGCTAATAGACACTTACAATAGAATTTGTGTAGGGCAACTAATAGATAGCAGGTTGTTGAGTAGAAGTTTTAGGTGTGGATAAACTATTGGGTCATTTAATGAAAGCACAGAAATTTAGTTTATGCAGGAAGACCAAAAGAACAGTATAAGCAGGGGATAGATCTACAGAGTTTTAACAACATTTAGCCAGGAGAAGAGTGGAACAAGCATATTTTGGAATACAAGACGTGGGCCCTAAGGTTTGCTTTGATGTAGTTTAGATTTATGGTTTCTCTTAGGTCTTGTGGGAGAGTATTCCAACATTTGGATTCATACAAGAAATACATTGCTTCATCATGGTTATTGTTTGGGCTATGGACTTGGACAAGATATGTGCCTTATAATTGAGAGACCTTGATGGAGAGTACCATAGCATTGCAGTCCTCAATGCTGGACATTTGTTTGGTTGATGAAATAAACTTTTGGCCAGTTTATGTTGAGTGTTGCTTTATCTGTCTATTGTTTACTGGGGCATTCCATCCTTTAAAATATATGATACCACGATGCACCTATTTCTGTCTGCTCAGTCTGCAGCTGGGTCTAGTATAACACCACTGATACAGTTAGGTGCTAACTTTAACTTTATTCAGACGTGTTTCTTCACTACTCTGCTGAAGTTACTCCATAGTGTTCAGTTTGTAGTATGTCTTTAAACTCTGCTAAATTTTGCTACCCTGCTTAAATAGATTTGTAAACATTATCCGGATGGGGACATATAACCTAGATTTTGATGTTAGCTTAATGTCCCGGTTATAGGGATGTGAGGTCTCTTTCACTTATTATGTTTATAGCTTACACTGTACTTGTCACTGACTTACCTATTTGGGTTATGTATTAAATATCTGCTTTGCTGAGATTCTGTCTAAAAAAGGCCTTTGGACCAGTTCACTTAAGTGGTTAACAAATAAATAAAGTCAATACCTGATCTGAAATAGGAAAGTGTGGATTTTTAGACTACAATGTTACTTAATCATGTATGTTCCTGCATACCGTTTACAAATCTTAATTAATATTTGTTACAGAGTATTTCCACTATTTGATAATGATAAATTATTGTCAGTCTGACCTAGGAGATGCACTGCCATGTGTTAGTCTTACTCAGTTACTATGTAAGCAGAAATAGTTGGTCCGACATATACTGATGGCGCAATGTTTTTCTGTCTTCAAACTAAGCAGGTGAAGCAAATGTCTTGTGTCATTAGTGTCTCCCATGTAATCTTTGCCATTTATAATTTCTAAACTGTGAGACTACACCCTTTAAAATATACAGTACCTCAATGCTCCCTCCCACCTACTTTGCTCTGCTCAGCCTGCAGATGTGTCTGCCCATAACCCTCTGATACATTTTGGCACTAGCTCAATTAATTTTATTCATCAGTGGTCCCACATTACTGACGTTGCTCTGTAATGTTCAGTATGTATTAAGTCTTTAAAGTCTTCTGAGTTTTGATAACCTGCTCTGACATATTTGAAAACAATGCCTGAATGGGGCTGTATAACCTAGATTCTGATGTTAGCTCAATTTCTCAGTTACATTGTATGTGTGGCCTCTCTTAGTTATTATGTTTCATGCTGCTGTGTTGACTATTGTATTTGAATTACTTCTCAAAATGGGCATCAAGTTTCTTGTGAGACCCACCTGGTTACCAAATGTAAAATAAATCTTTGCTGAAAGAATAATCCTGTGCTATTTCTAGAAGTTCCATTGTTATAGACATAGAGCTAGACCTAGAGTTTTGCTGCTTCGGGATATAATCAGGGCTTTAACTTCAGTCTGGGACATCACAAATGATCATAAAACAGACAGTTGCTTGCATCAGGGTTAAACTGAGATGTTACAATACACAATGTAAAAGAGAACTGACTCATTAGGACGTCTAGAACTGAATACACAGAAGGGTGTAATCATATGCTATATGTATTTTATGATTTTTGGGGGGTAAGGGATGTGTGGGCACATTTGAATAGCCTTAAATGTGAGTTTTTTGTCTGACCATTTCTAACAGTCAGGCTGCAAGTGGGGCTTTCTGACATTTCCTCTCTAGTCTTCCCATTTAAGTCCTTGTGCAAATTATCTCTTATTTCACATTTAAAAGTACAATTAAAACACCTGATAGAGTATTCTACTGGAAAAAGGGGCACTTTATAGAAATGTTTCAGGACCTAACAACTTTTCAGACATCAGTAACTAGCCATACCTTCTCCTACTTTCGATCCTTCTTTCACTGTCAACTGAGACACAGTGCTGAGAAGCAATTAAGTCACTGACTATAATGCTGAGAGGGGGATAAAACTGAATGGAATGTAAATTCTTGGCTGAAAGAGAGAGAGTTGAAACTTTGGAATTAAATATGCAGTTGGACAGTGAGTCATGGTTTCCTCTGAGGGTGTGGAAAAAACAATAAAAGCAGTGTGGAAAAACATGGTTGGCAGAGACCAAAATTAGACAACTTTAGAGGAATAAAGCCATGCTGAAGCTTTCTGTCATATGATTAACAAAAAGTTAATGCAGGCATTGAAATGAGAACTGTTCAACACATTGCTTACCTCAGGGGTCAAATAACACCATTTGAAATGCAATATCTGTAATACATTTGCACACATTATGAGGACAAGGCCACAGAATGTTTTAGAAGATGTATTTTTGAAATTATTCAGCTCGGTTTTCGTGCTATTTAGTTGTGCACATTTTTAGTCACATGCATAATTTATAAGCTCCTTCCATCCTAAATGCTTACCTGCTTTGTTTTATTTTTCTCTCTGGACAATGAAAGGTAAGTGTTTTCTTACCGGAAGAATGTAGGGGAGGGGAGCCTCTTACTGGACTGACACCTGGTAAGGTATGGTGATGAAGATGAAACCTGACAGATATTACATTCATGCAAGCCATGAGCAGATCCCTCTTTAACACACTACCCTATAATGCATTATTCTTATTATAACATTCTTTCTATTGTCTTAGGAAGTCTTTTTTTTTTTGTACACATTTACTAGGTATGACTGTTTTAATACTCCTCGCATTTCTTTGTTTGAGCCCATCTTAGTCCATATCTGTGCAGTGGTTAACCTGTGTTTTTTTGTCAGTGTGGCAAACAATTTTCTGACAAAGCTTACTTGGTTTTGTGCTTAGCTTTATTTTTTTTGGAGTGCAATTACTGTTATAGTACATTAATAGCTTGTTATCAGTTACTGTAGAGATAAGAAACCATTTATATTGATGGGGATTAACTTTTTATGGACAGTGTGACTAAAATTGTGTGGTGCTGTCTGTGGACATTTTAGTTTTTGTGTTCAGTATTTGTTTCTCATTTTAGAGGAGAAAAGATGTTATCTGGCTTAATTTTTGTTTTGCTAGCTACATGCTTATCCAATGTATTTGCTAAAGTTTCTGTTGGCACTCTTCCTGCACGGATGTTAAAGGGAAGTGATATCCCTGCTGGAAGCCCTAATCCTAACTGAATAAAGGGGATTATTCTACATCCATCTGCTATATAATTACCATTACTAACTGGACAGCAGAAATCTGAAAATTTTGTTGGTCCTTAGCTGCGATGAATATTCCCCAAATTTTTTCATAAATGAAAAGAAAATTGTTATAATTTACTTTGAAATGGACTAGTTGCTGAAAGGATATGACTTGTATCCCTAGGTATCAGGACATCTTTGCAATGATTTTTGCCCTGGAGTTCTTATGCTGCACTCCCTTAGAGCAGCTTTAACCCCCTAGAGTAGATGAATCTCTGTCTCTGTTCTCCTGATTTTTTTTCTGATAGTGTGTGTATTTGGTCTTAAAATGTGTCACTTTCTCCTCCATCCTGGCTTCAAAACCAAGGAAATACTTGTATGACCTGGCAACATTTCACGCCCCCATAAACCCTGAGAACACTTCTGCCTATGCAGAGCTGTTCACAAAACCCTGTACGAGCATGTTAATAGCTGCATAGAGGCAGCTGTACCCACCAGGAAGAAGTACAGAACTTACTCAAAAAACAAGCCACCCTGGTGGAATCACAAAATCAATCGGATGTATAACAGGAGGAAGAAAATCATGGCAAAAATTAGGAGGTGCAGCACCCAGCAGGATAAAAGCGCTCTCATCAAACTAAACAAACAACTCAGAAGACAAATAAAGTCTACCAAAGCCAAATTTTATGTAGGTTTGGTCTCCCAGGCCAAGGACAACCACAAAGCATTCTTAAGCTATGTCCACAACCTCAAAGGCAATAAACAATCGTGTGCAGAGCTCTTTGTAAATGAAACCACCTATATTGAGCCAGAAGATATATCAAATCTCCTGGCTGATAAATTCAGCTCCAACTTTACTTCTCTCTCCCCTTCAACCTTCCCTCAGGAAATATCATCAAGTATAACTCCCCCTACTATCAGTAGGGAACATATCCTTAATGCTCTCTCTAAGACCAAGAACACTGCATCAATGGGCATGGACAACATCCCAGGATGCCCTCTAAATAGCATGAAACATGACCTATCAGGGCCTCTGGAACTACTATTTAACTGTAGCCTCCAAACAGAATGCAGAATGCAGAAAGGCAACAGTTATCCCTCTGCACAAAGGTGGGCCATCTTCAGACCCTGGAAACTACAGACCCATAAGTCTCACTAGTCCTATATGTAAAGACATGGAAAGAATTATCATGGAGATGATCAATAGAGATATAGTAAACCTCGAGACACTGGACCCAACCCAGTTTGGTTTTGTCAAGGGCAGGTCATGCCTACTCAACCTGGTGCATTTATTTGAGAAGGTCACCAAAGCAATGGATGAGGGCAAAATCTTTTGCACTGCCTACCTTGACCTGGCCAAGGCATTTGACACAATACCCCACTCGGGCATTGTTGACAAACTCAAGAGGTTAGGTACAAACCTGTATGTCACCCAGTGGATAGCCAGTTGGCTCACAGACAGGACTCAGGAAGGTAGAATTAGGGAGTCAACCTCTACAAAGAGGCTAGTCACATGTGGAGTCCTCCGGGATCAGTCCTTGGACCGCTCCTTTTTGGCATTTACTTCTCAGAAATCAAGGTCAATGTCAGTGGTCTCTGGCTGACTAAATTTTCAGATGATTGCAAATTGGGAGCTGTCATTGAATATCACACTGACACAAATGTTCTCCGGGAAAGGCTGACACAGACAATCAACTGGTGACAGAGCCATGGACTAAAACTAAATGCGAAGAAATGCACAATAGTATCCCTTGGGAAGTCATCTATCCCTGATAACTATCATACTGACAACACACCCCTTAGAGTTGACCCAGTAGTCAGGGACATAGGGATACACATAGTAGTGTAGCATTTGAACGTTACGTGTCTACAGTGGTGAGGAAATCATTCTATGTTGCGCAACTTATAAACAAAGGTATGGCATTTAAGTCCAATGAAGTCATTGTTACACTGCATTCGGCATTCATTAGACCTATCATTGAGTACAATGCCCCCTTTGGTATGTCCTAACCAGGCATATCCAACAATTAGAATGTCCACAGAGGCTCCTCACTAAAAGAATTCAGGGTGTAAGTAAAATGTCCTATGCAGACTGCCTCAAGGCCCTAACCCTGTATTCTGTTTCCTACAGGCTTTTAAGGGGAGATCTATGTCTGGCACACAGGGCATTGTCAGACCCCACTCTGATGGACCTCCTGCATATTCACAAAGCAAACAGTACCAGAATTACCCGTTCTAAAGACTTAAACCTTGCCTGTGATATAAATAGGACCTGCTGGAGAGATAGGTATGTATCCCAGAGACTACCCCGTCTATGGAACAGGCTCCCTATCCGTGTGAGGCAGAGTTCCTCTCTAACCCATTTCAAGTGCAACTTGGACAATTGGATGGGAAACCAGAAATTCATCCCTGGTTAGGCTTCTTTGTCTCTAATAGAAACAGGTAACCTGTAAATGGTTCATCCCCCAGGCCCATGCTTACACTTTTCAATGGTAGCAGAACATGTCAGAGATTTGGGATGCATGGCTAGGCTTAAAAAGGCCCTTGTTTTCGTTATTCTAGTAAACACCTATGAACCTATGACTAATAGACTGAAGTAAGATCAGAGCAAAAACTTGAAACCAATAAGGTTTATACAGGCTTCAGTGAAGCCACTCTTAAGAGATGTGAGAAACTTTTTTGCACCTTTCTAGATTAGAAATAGAGACTCATCAGATAGTCAGCCTGCAGGATTTCTGTCTGTGTAGCCTAAATGAGCCAATGAGGAAAATATGACATGGGTGTTGGGGAGCATAAAGAAAATAATCTACACCATTGTGAAAGTCGACAATCCTCTAACTAATGAGATCAGAAAGGTGTTGAGTCCTGTGGTAGCTGCAGAGAAACCCATTAGACAGAAGCCTGCTTTATTCAGGAGGTTTCTGCTCTTCCTTTGTGAAGCCATTTCACATTAGTTGGGCCAGACATCAGGCTCATCTGTGTATCTTTTTGCTAGTCTGCACCCCACACTAAACCCCATCACAGATGCCTTTGCAAAAATATTAAATGGCAATAGGGTCTGGTAGTCACACTGTTTCAAAAAAGGGTCTCTAACAGGTGCTGATTGTTGTTCCTAAGGCACTCATTTAAAGTCTGCTTTGAATAATCCCTTGTCACCATGTTAGATGTTGGTCCACAAGAATTTTTTTCTGACTCATGATATGCAGTACCCTTATACCATTATGTTAGACCCCAGAACTTTGGCAAGCACATGTGGTCCAAACATTAGAATATCTGATTATGGATAGTCAATTTCAGATAGCAGTGTTGGGAGCCTTAGTATACCTGATGTCTGCCCACGGAATGCCAACATACCCAGAATTGGCCCCATTGGTGGTGAGTGTTATGAATTCCTCCTAGGTCCTTCCATATAATTCATTATCTCAGAAGAAAGTTTTTTTCTTAATGTAAGGTCCTCTGGGGGTTCACATCCCCTGGGCTTCTCTCCGACAGGGTTGGAAGGGTGGCCTAATGGTTAAGGTATTTGCCTTACAAACACAAGGTGCAGGGTTTGAGTCTCACAAGGGGTAATTGGCTAAGCTTAAAATGGCTCGAAAGGGCAGTTAGCTTAGTACTAACCTATGACGTATACCAAACAGGTTTTCCAGATAATAATAAGGCAGGTGTGGAGCTAGTTTTAGCTAGAGAAAGTGATTGTTTACTAAAGAGGGTGCTAACAGATATTCAGGTATTTAAGTTCCCACCTAGGATACTGTCCTACCCAGTTTTGGTATTACAGCCCAGACTCAGCCATTTACAACAATGAAGATCAGCTTGAAAAGTGAGATACTGTCTTTTTTCTGCTGAGAGCAGCCTTTCAAGAAATGATTCAGAAAAAGCCATGAGGAGAAGGAAGGGTGTCTCCTCCCCATATACTCCCTTCTGACAACAGAAAATGATGGAGAATCTTCAACAGTACAATGTTGAAGCAATGATGGTCTCAGAAGGACATTATCTGCCCTCAAAGCTATCTACAATAAAAATACTACGCACTGGAATAAACACTGTCAGTGATCTCAAAGGGACAAGATGTGTTCAGGAACACTGTAGTGCCAAATTGGGACTACCCTTGTAAGGTGACACCCATTCCTAGAAAAGTACATCAGATATTTTGCTCCCTCCCTAGTGAATGTTGCCTGTAGACTGTAGCAGTGGAGGCAGTACAGTACAATCATGTGCCTCAGAAGGACTTAGCTGATTTGCCAATGGCAATCTCAGCAAGTGCTGTTCCTGCAAATCAATATCGTTGGAAACTACTTTCAGTGCTCATTGAGGCTGACCTTTTCCCCATTGCCACATGACTGTGGAGTGAGGCAAGGGGCAATATCAGTCACTGCTGATAGAGGTTTTCAGTGATACTGATTCAAGGTGATGGCACTCATTGACAATGCCATCAGCGGGCTATCCTCCAGATGGAGAACAGACAGCTTTAAAGTGCTAATTGAAGTGGTGAACCATCTCTATAAAGGTATTAGGTCCATACGTTGCACTTCTAGTTGGACTTTTTTGGACAAGGCTGCTGAAGGTATTGAGATTATGCCTGACTCTGTTGGAAAGAAACACTTGAAAAACCTAGTCAGCCGCAACTTCCATAATGAGCTTACCCATACTATTGGTAGTATATGACACTGCAGATACAACAAGCCAGACAGCAGACTGCATTGCCCTGATACGCCATGTTCTGTGACATCTTCCTGAGTGAAAGTTATGTCAACCCCCACCCCCACAATAATTTTTATCAAGTATTAGTAACTGATATCTGCTTCTAGGTCTACAGCCTCCTTTCAGTCATCCACCTTGAAGGAGTGTACATTTCTTTTGTTTAAGTATTTTTCTTTTTTATTTGTTAACTGGGGTAGAACACCATTTTTTCACCCATGGAATAATTCAATCTGCTAGGGAATCTGTGTTGTTTGTCCCATAGCCAGTATTTTGAAGTGAGTTGCAGTTTTTATTTGAGGTGTGCACTAAGATATAACAATGCATCCCTGTCATAGATGCTTTACTTTTGAGCAACACCCCTCCTTTCATCTTCTGTTGTACTTGTCATACATAGATATGTGGTTTTCTAGGGTCTGTTTCCTTTGAAGTTGTTTCTTTGTCTTAGTGGCATGCCAGGAAAGAACTTTAGTGACAAAATTCATCTAAAAGGACAGAATATAGAAGCTTCTAAACAAAAAGGTTGCAGTGTTTTAATTAATGCCTGGAAACTCAAGTCATGTTTGCACTCCATACAGAGAATACAACTTAAAGATTCATTGTTAGAGTAAGTATCCCACACATCTGATTTAGATTTTCATTTTAAAATTGTGACTGAGTTTGCAACTGCAGGAAAACGCTGCAAGATCTGTATTCTTATGTCTTCATGTCTTGGGTGCATACGAGTACTTGCATTTACAATGCAACTTACAGGGCATCTTTATGCATGATGACATTTTTGGTAATACAATACACTGATGTATGTGTGATGATGCAAGGTATTGCCAACTATGCCAGGATAAGTAGGGCAATGGGTGTGTAACATGCCACCACAGCTAGCTGGAATTTTACAAAAATTATATATCATTTGTATATCAAACTGATTTGTACAAATGCTTGTGTTGAAAAATGTATTTGTAAAGCTTCTTGTGTTAAAACTGATTTGTACAGATGCTTGTGTTGAAAAATGTATTTGTAAAGTAGCTTATGCTAAAAATGTACCAACAGTGTCCCTGCTGTCCAGAAAAAGAAATATATATGCATTATTGTAACTGCTTAAATGTATACATTTTAACAGAGGATACTGGAAAAGAAGAGGTTAATCTCAATCCACCTAACTTTGAAAATAGTTTGAAATTAAATTACCTGGCTTAGGCCATAATGATTGTATCTTACAGTTCTCAATGCAGACAGAGACAAAAAGTCTGTTCTAGGAAGCTTTCTGTATTGTCTTTAGGGTGAACTAAGGTTTGAAATTGTTTTATGACTTCCAGAAGCTGCAACAGATCTGAGAAAGACTAAACTTTATGTGTATATATCATAGAGGCATATGTGCTAAATCCTGGCAGTTTCTGGAAGCATGGGAACCAGAAGTCAGATGACCAGATGTATGTAATGATGTTCAGTACTAGATGAGATTGAAGTCTCATTGCAGTCTGTTCTTGCAACCTGACAAAGAAGGACCCCTCACCTACTTCATCTTGACTTGCTCTAGTAAGTGAACCAGGGAATAGTAATTCTTTAGATCAGCCAGGAGAATATAGTGAGATTAGTTAAGTACTGTTCTTCTGTACCTGTGTGAATCTATCTGTCTGTGTTATTTTAATATTTCCTGTGATTGAAACTCTGTTTACTGTAAATAGATATTTAGTATTTTTATGCTCTTTTGCTGTTTTTTTGTTTATTATTAAAATGCATTTGCATGTTTCATTGTGGCTGGTCTTTTAGAGAATATTTTAATCTGTGAGAGTATATATATATATATATATATATATATATATATATATATATATATATATATATATATATATATAGTGACATCTCTGGATGCTCATGAAAGCCTTGCTGTTGGTCAAACTATTATTTGTATTAATATTAATTTCATGCAGTATAATTGGGTACCCTTACAAGAACCTTAGAGTAGCTGGCTTTGGAGTGTCTGTCTGGTGGCGGTGTAACTACCTTATAGTCTGAATAGAAGGGGGCATAGCTAATAAATTTGTGCCAGCCTTTCAAAATCTCAAAGAGTGTGTGTGTGTCAGCTGACTGGAGCAGGGACACAAAGCAATGGTTTCACAGAGAGGGTGCTGGAGAACTTGGCTTGGACACTCGGCTGAGGTCTACAGCTGTGCCAGTAGGGAGTCTTATTGGGGATCTGGAGGGAGAAAGATAGAGAAATCCAGACCCCAGACTGAGCGTGTTCCCTGTGTGCTCTTAAGGGAAATTGTGCTTGATGTAGAGATCTGCATCTGGAGATACTGGGTGTATCCATTTTTGTTCCAAGTGAATGTCCCTCTCCAGTGCCAATGGTGAGAATGTCATAGTATGTTATTCCTTAACTATACAATGTATAACAAAACGCCTGTCCTCTGTATTCTTTAGCTGTGTTGATATTTTGGGATATTGCTACTACAGAATATGTTTATATGTTTTTATATTAGTGCTACAAGTTTTGGGTATAATCAGAGCAGCATTCTACAACTGTGTTTTATCAAAGTATATCTTTACTGATCTGATATATAAGGCATAAGTATTACCCAAGGCTTGAAAATTTCTGTCATGTAACATTTCTCAGTTATAGGTAAAGAACAGCTTTTGTCATTTTAACAAAAATGCCCTCATTACATTTTACTCCAGGCATTTACCCAGTGTGGACTTATATATACATATTTTCTTGAAGAGGATGGGATAAAGATTTTTCATAACAGAGTGAATGGGAGACTGGGCACAAAAACTGTCCAGTATGTTGTAGGTTCTGAAAATGTTCTAGTTTAGTATAAATATACTTTTATTATTGATATACTGGTATCTGAAGTTCATAACTGTAAAAAATTAAAAATTGCAAGTGCAATGCCAACAGTTTGAACTGGAAGAGGGAGTAATTATTATTTCTTAATTAAGAATAGTTGTGGATGCAGGAAGCAAAATCACATACAGGAAATTGTATGGAGCAAAGCCTCTAACTAAAACAGAACCATCAAAAGTTATTTTTAACAGAGTTTACATCAGTGGAATTGTGATTTTTACAATTCTGAACTTTAGATTGTTTTACAAGCTCCCACTTTTATTGTTTGTGGCTTTGCAGGAGAAAAAAAATATGCATTTTGAGGTAAAAGGTGAAGTATAAAAGTAGTTAACAATTTTGTTTTTAATACCTCACATTTTCTGGCTTCATAATCCCAAAGAAGAAAAAGCTGTGAGGATTTTTATGATAAACCTTGCTCCTTCTAGGAAGGTTAGAATAAAACCCAATTATGCTCCCTAGCTCTCAAAAGAAATGAAGCCCCTTATGCTAAAAAGGGATAGAACTTGGAAAGCCTGGATCAAAACAAAGGAATTACCTCTGCTACATATTTATACACACCTCAGAAATCTCACAAGAAAACAAACCAATAATGACAAAAAAGCCCTTTTATAACTCTGCCCAATTCAATAACAAATCAAACCCTCTCAAGTTCTGGTATACTATTAACATAATCCTCTCGCCAAGCTGCCCCTCAACTCCCTGCTCCTACCCAAATACATCTCCTCTGGAAACTGCTACTCTTCTCAATAACCACTTTATTGAAACCATTCAAACACTCATACCTTCCACCTGTAACAACTTCTCTGCCTACACCTCCCAATCCTTCTAACAAACAACTATTCTCTTTACGTCCAGTCTCTGCTTCCTATATCAGATCTCTTCTTGACAAACTCAACCCCTGCTCTCCCTCCACTGACAATCTACCTCCTACCTTCCTCAAACTTGCTGCTGACTCCATTGCCTATCCAGTATCTATACTAATCAATAGATCTATTCAGGAATACTCCATCCCTACCCTATGGAAATCCTTTTTCACTATTCCCCTGCATAAAGGTGGAAACTCTACAGACCCATCTAACTACTGACCTATAGCTATTCTACCTCCCCTCTCTAAGATTCTCAAAAAATGTATCCACTCACAACTACTCAACTACCTTCTCCAGCATAACCTCCTTACTCCCACTCAGCATGGTTTCCATCCTAACCACAGCACAACTACTGCCCTCTTGTCCTTTACACATACCATTGTGAAGGCCATAGACAATAACAAACTCATATCATGTCTCTTCCTTGACCTTTGCAAAGCCTTTGACACAGTATTCCATCCTCTACTGCTGTCTAAACTTGCAGACCTCAATCTATCTTCTTCCTCCCTTGCATGGTTCTCCAGTTACTTATCCTGCAGGCAGCAATCTGTTAAATGGCTCTCTTCCACTTCTCCATTCATACCTGTCCCAACCAGGGTACCACAAGGTTCCTTCCTGGGTCCCCTCCTATTTAATGTCTTTACCAATGATCTCTATACTTCTTGTAAACAATCCTCCCTCATCCAATATGCAGACAACTCAACTTTCATTGCCATCTCAGACAATATCTCCAATCTCCACACTCTTACTGAACAGGCCTTCCTATCCACTGAACAGTGGTTGTCCAGGAATCTACTCATTCACAACTCTAGAAAGACCAAATTCTTATTACCCCCCCCCCCCCGATCTCCCTCTCACCTCAAATCCACCTTTAATATTACTTCCTCTAATAACACTGTTATCCAACTTAAAGGTCACACTAAACTCCTTGGGGTCATCATAGATGATGACAACTTGCACATCCTCCAAAGCATAAAAAAGACTTACCAGAAACTTGGTTTACTGTATTACAACAAAAGATTTCTAACTAGAAATGCCAGACTCTCCCTTGCACAAGCTCTTCTTCTCCCCTCCCTTCTATATGCTGCCCCAGTACTCACCAACATCCAAACTACTACTTTAAACAAACTCCAACAAACCTACCACAAGACAGCTAGATTTATCACAGCCTCTCCATACAATACACATCACTGCCTTGCCCTAAATACTCTCCACTGGTTAGAATTCCCCCATCCACTACTGCTGTCACAACTTCAAATGTTACACTTCATTCTTTATAAACCTTCATCCTGCCCTGCTCTCTCTTCCTTCATCTCTATCTACACTCCTCCACAGACTCTCCGTATCTCTAATCAGCAACTACTACTAATTTACCAACCCAAAAGAATAGCTGGCAAACTCCTATATAAACACTCCGTCGCCCAAGCCTGGAACAAACTCCCAGGAGACATTTGTTCCATCATTCACCCATCCCACTTTAAAGAAAAACTCAAACTTCATCTACTCAACTCCAAAATATGTCCTTGTCAAGCCCCTACTTAAGCTCCCCACAACCCTACTATATACCTTTTCAGTCCCTCCACATACAGCTAAGTTCTTCACTATTGTGGATACTTATTAAACTCTACAATCAATACCGTTGGACTCTTTTTGTAAATATGTAAATATATTTTTTAGTCTGTAAAAATATTGATCCGCATATATGATGTTTGCATTTCTGCTTTGTCTCTCTAACATTCTTGTAAAACTGATTTTGACCATATTTTTTACTCAAATGTTTGATTCTCTGAAAAACTGTTTGCGGGTTTTTTTTTTTTTTTGAGCTTTTCTCCTTGGGTCTCTACTGAAAATGGGCCACAAGCCCAGCTGGACCAACCCGGTTAACAAATGTCAATAAATAAATAAATTAAATAAATAAAACAGACCAAAGATATGAGGCAAAAATCTGGACAGTTGACAGGTATGCACGCCTACTTCTAGCTGCCCTCCTATACCGTTCCCCTTATGCAAAATCCTGTTATCATCTGTAAGGTGCCCTTACCCTGTCATGCAACATAAAGCCATTAGACAGAAGTGGATGTTTTTGTTGTAGGATAATGTGTGTCACATAGCAGGGTATATGCATGTTGGTGGGGGGTGGGGTGCAGTTAAGTTGCTGTAACCTGAATGTGCAAATTACACAAGTGAAAAATACTTATATTTTTGAAAGGCAGATATTACATGATCATACTTCCTGTGTTTGACATTTTGTTTTACCTTAAATTTTCACTTCCTTGTGTTACAGCTTGTAATGTTTCAGGAATTAAAGAGGTAAAGCACATACAGCACCAACTTAGGAACAAGCACCCATAGTTCTGGTATCCCAGGTTATTACATATCTGACGCAGGAGTATAGTTCACCTAAGTTATTAGTCTGCCAGTTAGTGCAAAGGATTGAAGATGCGAGCATTTTAATGAACTGTTTCTGTAGTACAGAGTTTATTTATGTATTTATTAGTTTGTTTTTTTATGTGTTTGTTTATTTATTTTAATTTGTTTGACAGGTAGAACACTGAGTGTACAATGACCAATTGCAGCTGCAGTGCAGGTTACATCATAATATAATAGTGGTTTACATTTATGAGTAAACACAGAAATCTGACAATACATGCATAGAAGATCTAACAAACTGTACAGTTACGTTAAGTGGAACAGAAAAGAGAGAACAAAGTTAAAATAGGAGGAGTAGAAGTGGTGGAGATATGGGCAGTAAGAGCTAGGTTAAGAAAGCTAAGAGAGACCAGTAAGATGAAGGAGGGGACTAGATTATGTGGAGTAGGTTACAGCAGCTGATTCTCTCTGTCTTGATTTGCTTAAGTGTGTCATGCTGAGCACATCACTTACTCAAACAATGTTCCTTGGCTAAGCCTGCAAAAGGTCAATATGGATCAGTGCTCTACCCTGGTTAATAAATATAATAACATTTGAAGCACTGCAAAGTAGTGTTGTATGTATTAAGATGAGAAGCCCTTATGGGGTGTGTTAGTAGTTTATATAATGACAGTGTTGACAAAAATATGTTTGAACAGCACATTCAGTATGGACAGGAGAGCTGTTCAGTGCTTTGTGATAAAATCAGATCAAATGATTTAATGCACCTGTCAAGAGGTGTACTGAAAAATTTGACACTGCTGGCTGGTACAGATACACTTTCATATTAATTATTAAATGTTACGTGGATATAACATAGAGGATTATGATTGAATATCCAATCACAACCAGTTTATTATGGGTTTGAGATATAGATGCCAAAAAGTTCATCTTGAGAGCGAAACTAGAGAGGTGAATTATGGTACCTATGCTGAGAACACATAATAAAAATTTATAGTCTCCGATCATAATTCTTTGTAGTTCACAGAGTTTTATCTGCTCCATGTACTACTAGTTACAAAAAAGTGCAAAGACAGCATTACATGCCTTAGCAAGCAGTGCCAAAAGGCAGTGTAACATTTTGTGCTATGTTAAAGAAAGTCAGGGACAGTTATTTGTACAGACAGCAGAAATAAATCTGTTTTTAATTCTGCTGCTGTCATTTGTTGGCCAGTTCTGGCAAATTTAACTGCTTAGGGTTATACCTGATCTTAACAAGTGAAGTAGGGGTGTTTAACAGTTGTTGAGATCAGGTCTCACACTACAGAAGCACTTACCTGGTTTGCCTTTTTTGCAGTATCTGAGCATAATCACCACACTCCATGTACCATATATATTTTTGGAAAAGTACAGTATTTTAAAGGATGCAACTAGTGTACTGAATCAAGTAAAACTGCCCAAAATATTTTCATGAGCACAATACCACAATTTGGTTTACTCAGTGTTCAGATAAAATACACCACAATTTTCAAGGATGTTAAATATTCATGTAGGGTGTAGGATGTTTTGCAATAGTCCTGCATTGTTCAGAGCAGAGTCTAGAAATGTTGTGTTTTAGCAGCCCATCACCCTGCAGGCAATATTGTGAATATAACAGATCATTATATATCCGTGTAATACAAGTACCATTGTTTCTCATTTTTTAAGCGTTCACGATACATGTAACACATGTTGAAAGTACATTATGATGAAAGTGATTAAAAAGTTCTCTATTCACAATATATGTAGCATGTGCTATAAGTAACTCACTTGGACATGGTCAGGAATCCTGCTGCTGATCAAGTAAGGAGCAGAAGCAGATACCAACATTTTAAATCCCTCCTTGCTGACCTTCAACTCTTGCTCAGCTGTGAATTGCAGGGTAGGCCTTAACAACTGCAGTGTCCAGTTTGGGCCATTTTGGTGGGGTCCCCCAGCTGACATCTTGATCTACCACCCTCATTCCAACCTCCTCCACAGCTGGCCTCCTAAATTTAAAATTATTTAATACTAGTTATCGGAATATATGCTATTACTTGTATTAAAACAAAACAATATCTTTATTTATTAGCTTATATTTTGCCAGAAAATGTATTAAAAGTGAAGTAAACTAACAGCCCATTTTTTGTAAGACAAGTACTCTACACATACCAGCATCTCTGGAAGGTGCTGTAGACAACATCAGGCAGACCGTGCTACTGCAATGTAAGTTGATTTAAAGAAATGAACTCTGGCAACATCAAACATATCACAGTCTCCAACTTTTGCATCTCATGCCCAGTGTGGTTGTATGCTATGAGTGTGAGTTCAAGGGTGATGGTTTTGGGAGGGTGGTGTGCAAAAAGAGCTTGAAAAAATTCTAAACTACATTATACGGTCTCATCATATATTACCTATTTCTTCCTTTATGGGCTTCCAGTTATCTTCTACAACTGGTCTATGAACTGATGGATTTTCATATCTTGTTACAGTGTGTTTCCATAAAATCACATAAAACTCCCAAACTTCCTCAAAATGCTCAACCTATTACAATAATAATAATCCCAGACCTCTTCTTAAAAATAACACTGCTTATATACCGTAGTGATAATTATTTCTAAAAGTTTATTTTTATTTATTTATTTGTTGCATTGGGTAAGCAGACTACTGTTGGCAGATCATTTCCAGCCACAGTCCAGACCGCAAGAGAAGTGAAAAGATTACATGCAGGGATAATTCAGACTAGTCATTAAGAAGCATGCTTTGGCAGGTGAAAGGAAATCAGAATGCCTTAAGAATACTCACAAGGATGGAGGAAGAACATGCAATTTGTTCAGCTTTCTATAATACACTTCATCCAAAAACTTTACTAGCTTTAAGTTTCTGCTTCCCCCCTCCCCACTCCATTTTGTATGCGACTCTGAAAGTAAGGTACCCTGTAGTACATTTATGAGTCAAACTCATGGAAGGAGCCCAGCCTAGACTGTGACCCAGGAGACCCATGTTAGACTAGCAGAGTTGGTCTGTGAAGAGATGACTAAAATTTTGCCAGCTCATCTATCCTAGGGGAAAGAAAAAGGATTTCCTACTATGTTTACAGCTGACATTGGAGACCAGGGGTTCCAGTTTTTCTAAAAACTATTGAAAACACACAAATCATCTGTAGAAAGTACCAGTTGACAACATCGCATGACAAGTGTGGGGAGGGGCTTTAGTAGGTGTCACTATGGCAACAGCCAGCCAACTGAAGGATAAATGAGTCAAAGAGTGAGAGAGAAGCATAATAGTCAGGGTAGGTAACACTAACTTTTTTTTAAGTACAAAAATAGCTCCATCTTATAACCTAATTGCATGACAACATAATGCTTTTAGGATTATTTTTTTCTGTGCTTTTTGCCCCCATTCCTGCCGAGGATCAAGCTTTCCCCCTAACCAGAGGGGACCATGATCCAGGCAAGCATGAGGGTTGTTCACTCCAGCTGTCAGCAGACCATCAGACCTCATTAAAGCTTAACTGCCCACCAAATGGCCCACTGGTACCACTCTGCAAGCCCTCCTGATTGATATCAGTCTGGAACCTCCCTTTGGCTTCTACACCTACCAAATGTCTTACAATCAGACCTTTCAAGTGTACCTATTTTAGAGATACTTTCCTATTTTTTGGTTTAATTTACCACTTCCAGTGGCAACTCTAATCTATGGAAAGAGGGCCAACATGCTGTATCTCCCTTTTTCAGAAGTAAAAATAAATGATTTTGTGAGGTAGATTTTTGTAATATCATTCATTAAAGTTTGCAGATATTACACTGTGCCTTTGAAATTATACTTATATTTTTGCATCATTTTTTTTTATTCTCAGTTTTTAAACTTGTGTTTCTGGGTAGTATCCATCGATAATACTAAAAATGGAATAAGTTATGTGATATGTTATATTTGTTATGCAAATTTCATGCTAATTAGGCACTCACATTTCTGGCTGGGTGTACCTACTTTTCAAGAATTTTATGTACCTGCTTTCAATATCCACGGATTAACAGGTATGCTCTCAACATCTGAAATTGCAACCAACTCCCAAGCCTGCTTATGGGTCTGCACTGAAGCCCTCATTCACTTGGATGTCTGAGTGTTTCTTATTAAGCCCTAACCCAAACCAAGGTGGTGATGTCATCATCACTTCATCATTAGGTATTCATTGATCTCCCATGATGGGTGCGTGCTCCCACACAGACATATACCAAGAGCTACTGTCACCAGCTTGGGGCATCAAGCTGACATCATGCAGATCAATGGCTAACAGCAAGCCTCCCCTTTCCAGGCATAAAATGGCTGATTGGGAATCACCTCTTCCTCCTCCTAGAGTGGACAAGCTGTTATAAATTGCTCAGTCTCACTCTCCTATCCTAGTTCTTCTGCTACTCCTGAAGTGAGCCTAATGCTTTCAGCTTTATTAACGTGTTCAGTCCAGATAAAGTATTTTTTGACTTGTATGATTATTTTATTGTATTTTTTAAATTTTGCTACTGAGAGGTATCCACTGAGACTATAATATCCGTTTATTAGGGAATCTCTGGAGCACAATATTTAGTCTTGAGTAGGATTGGGCTGATAAGATTAAAACACAGGCCTGAAGCTTCTTAGCCCTATAGCTATACTACTGTGTTATATTTTGACCTCATTTTGTTCAGCCTATGCTACCATCCAGCCACAAGCCCACCTTTCTGTTTTCTCCAGAGGGAGAACTGGAGGAAGAGGAGGACTAATGGTTATAGCTCTCCAGAAATGCAGTCTTCATTTTCTTTATTACTTTGGTGTACAGATTTGTTTTTTACCCGGGTATCTTCATATCATGTGGGGTGTGCAATGGGTCATTTAGAAAAGATGTCTATATTTTATGTCACAAATAATCAGAACATAACTTCATACTGAGGTAGACCCTTAAAACAAACAAAGACAAAAAAACTATAAGCTGATGAATATTCTAGAAAGTCACGCTTTGATCTATACTCTAAAAACGTCAGAGAAGTTACTGTCTAAGAGGTAAGGATTTAAATATACAACTGTTAAGTACCGAATGCAGGCTCTAAAAGTGGCAGATTTCAAGGAATAAAAAAGGACTGCTTTGTGTAAGTGAGTGATTTCTAAAGGGTAGGAGGAAAACAAAGTGTTTAAATGTGACCGAAACAAATAAGAAAAATGGTGGGAAGTAGAAGGGTAGCTGCAGAGGGTAACAGTGGTCTGTTAGGTGGATGGGTGGGCCAAATGTGTTCTTGTTTTAGCATTTGTCTATGATTATAGAATGTTGTAATTGCTAATAACAGTGATTAACAAAACTGTATAACTGGATCTGAAATCTACCACCACTTAATACACTGTTTATCCCTGAACCTGTCAGTTAACTTCTCTGTAAACTTCAAATAAATGAAGCAAGTTACTCAAAACATGTTTCTTATAAGATATTAAAGTGTGTGGTTACTGGAGGGAAATTATGCATTTAAAGTCATCAGGAGTCATTCATAAGGTCTGACCTGGCTCTGTGGAATCGAGTGATGTAGTCCTGACTGTGATAGAAATGACCAGAGTCGATCATCGGGTCAGGCACTGGAAGAGCTGGATGGCAGTAGAGGTGATAAGTAATGATATTATCAGCTCACCTCTTCTGTAAAGGAAAGTGGGGCTACTTCCTGGAATTTGGCACTTTCCCTGTTAATGGGGACAATGCTGCTTGCATTGCAGAGTGCCATTGAATTTGCTATGGAAGAGTTTAGTACTAAATGATGATGCATTCGTTGAGATGTCTGATGTCAGTAGCTCCTCCCAATTTGGATTAGCAAAAATTCCCTACATGACTCTGTCGATGGTGGTGTACCAGGATGTCCTGATCTCTCCATCCCCTCCCTCCAATCCTTGCATTTAGATGGTCTCTACTGTTTTGCCTTTTGCGGGGCCCTGACCCAAAGGGGCAAACAGGACAGGGCAAGTATTGAAAAGAGATTAGAATGGAAGATCAGGGAGGGACACCAGGGCATGATTGATAGCTGATAGCCACAAAGGAAAAAAAAAAGCGAATGGGAGTGAGAGAGTGAGTAATAATGTCTTTGAATAGAATATTGCTTCCCAGTTCATGCTGCAGAGCTAAGTCTTCCTAGAGAAAGTGTGTCACTGAGTAAAATGTGGCATACCACTGATTGGGATAGTCATTTTCTAACAGACTTCCCAGATAGCAGATTTATTACATTTTTTTTTTATTTGGGGGCATTGTATGGTTTCAGGAATAATGATATAGAGTGTCACTGACCCATTAAGAGGGAGAAATAGACAAGCAAGCAGACACGAAGAAAAAGAACTGACAAAATTCAGTTCTGATGCCTATCTCAGTGCTTCTATGAGAATTCAGAAAAAAATGATGTAAGTAGTAAATCACATGAGGCAGAGTTAGCAGTCGAGCTGTTAAAATGTTTTCGTTCTGTGCTGCTATAGCAGATAATAGGGATATAAATCTTACAAAATACTCATGTGTGTTTATTACATTTCTAGTTAGTTTTATCCCTTAACTCTTGATATAGCAGTAATCTCTATAATGGGGCGTATGTTCTCTTGCTTGATATAATCTCTCTGAAATATTATAGAGTGAAATAACATACTGGGAAATAATTCCTTTGTGCATGTGAGCATCAGAAGACTTTAAATGCTAAATGACAACTTAAAAAAATCATGATGGACAGAGAGATTTTTATAATCTGTGATACAAATATTTTAAGAATTTCAGAAACCCTCAGGCTAAGTAAGCCTTTCTTTCCCAAATGCAATATGATCCAAGGAGCAAGAGAAATATGAAAGAGTCCTTTTTAAAAGAATGCAGATTGTGATGCTTTTGGGACCAGGGACTGAAACTGCATAACATGAGCTGGATGGGAAAGTAAGGAACTTTATGAGAACTTACTTTTTTATCTACAAGTCTACCATTTTTTCAATGTCTGCCTACTAACTTTTACACATTTTTCATTCTGTTCTGTATTTACATTTGCTTAAAGGTCAGGCTTTCCAGATATGCTTGAGCTTACAATGCCATTTTGGAGCATTTAGTGATGACATTCTTATTCCTGGGGTTTTTTGTTATGAATCAGCATATTTTAACACATTATAAATACATGACTGACTTAAAAGGGCCAAAGATTGTTGTGTCATTCTAAGAGTTGACTTTTTATTCACGTATAAGTCAAACAAAGATAAAACAGCTTACTACATGCTATAAAAAAAAAAAATAGCAAGTCAGAACCAGAATTTAAAATGCTTAACTTTTATAAATCCAATGTCTCATGTTCACTGACATTCATTTTAAATTAAATAGCAAGTCTACTGTGTGAAATACAATTAATTCCAGGTGAGGTGAATATTTCTCATGAATGCGGCTTTACAAACTAGTTTTCTTATTTTCTTACTGGGCTTGAGTCATTGACACATCAGCATTTCACAGCAGTGTTGTGTTTTTTTTTTTTTTTTTGCTTTCTCAGTTTGAAATTAGTTATTGCAGAAGACCAAAAGCATTTCCCACTTAGATCTGCTTCTTGATGAGAGAATGGCCTGCAGGAAAATTTTGAACAGTTTCAGTGCAGCGCAGCAAGTGAATGCTCATATTGTACTTGAGAGCCTTGGCAGTATCAGCTCAAATGTTAATGAATCAAGGTATATAGTAAGGCAGCCTGTTCTATCATGGATTTCACTCTTGCAACCACCAAAAAGACAATATGGGGTTGTCTGTTAAGTCACTTAATATTTCCTGTTCTTGTTTATTGTCACAGAGCAGGCTTGAACCAGTTATAAAATATTAAATAAGGGAAAAGTGAATGGAAAACAGTATGGAGTGAGAAGATGTTTGTTTCAAAATTAATACCTGGTGCATGTAAGATGTAAGTGTACATTTTTTTAAAAATGAAGAGGGCAAAGCATTTACCCATGAGTAACTGTAACATGGTATTTAGCCAAAAAATACCTGGATAGAATAATTTGTGACAGAATGAAACATGTTTGGTAGGGATGGAAATAAAACAAGGTGTTAGGAACTTTGAATGATGAAAGAAGTAATGGGAGTTAACGTGCTTAAGTTGTTTTATATAGCTTGTTCCAGAGTAATGCTGCATTCAGTGGGATGGAAGGCTGGAAATTAGAATACTGAAGCTCGTATAGATATGTGTGAGATAACACATGGGCCGATATGGCAAAAACACTCACTTTGGAAACAATGAAATAGTGAAAGAAGGTGGTTATATATTATCTAAGATGAGGTATAAGGCAGACTGATTAGTGAGGAGTAGAAACAGAATAGCTTAAAGAGAAGAGTTACAAAAGATTGAACTGAGGTATTTGGACAGTCACTGTGCAACATACCCTACGGAATTAAACACCTGATGAGTCATCTTGAGAAGCTTGTCAGGTAAAGCTGAAGTAACCAGACAGCGTTAGCTGTCTTAATTGGTATCCAGTCCAGAGGTAAAGTTTTAATAGACAGCAGGTGTGTCAACAGATAAGCTCACATGTTTGGTCAATCAGATGATGAAATACAATTAATACTAAACATTGTCAGGTAAGGCAGTGGTATTGGTTTTAAAAATGATTTGATAAGCTTTGAAGACTTTTAACTAATGTCAGCAAAGTGGAAATTGTTTCTGGCCATTAAACTGAATAGCTGAAATGTACACTGGACACATTATAAGTGCTCTAATGAGGTTACTAAAAAAGGTAACAGTTTGATGTTGTTTGTGTACCAGAGGGAAGGTTGCTGCAAGTATGGATCCCTTAGCTGAAAATATCTGGACAAAGCCTCAAAAATAGGGACACATTTTAAATACTGCTCTTATAAACTCAGAAAGTTGCTAGAATAAAAGAACTTGTGTAATTATACATTTTCTGAAGGATATAAATTCTGAAAGTCAAATTAATTCCATTATTTAGTGAATTCAGTCCTCAATGATTTGCCACAAAAATCCAGAAAATCACAAATTTTATGAGGAGCAGACCAAAATATGAGACAAAAGCCTGGTTGTTCTAAGAAAATCTGTACAGTTGAGAGCAATGTATGGCAGTTGGTGAGACAATGATAATAAAGACAGTGTGGGGGTGGCCCTAGGAAGTCGCAAATATATACAGCAAAAGTACTATAGACCTGAACCAAATATCAGCAGTTAAACAGTAAGAAATATATTACATCTGTTTATGGTGTCTTAAGTGTCAGCTACCCCTGTGAGCCACAGACATGACGAAAAGTGTATTGCAGTAGTGTAAGTGGATGGAGTCATGCAGCTGTTTTGGCAACTTAGCATGGTGCCTACTCTTCACGGATGCCTCATCAACATAAGGCTGCAGGTTTCATTTCTACAGCTGCCATTTGGACTGTGGGCTATGCACGGTATTTGTTGCACTACTGAGGTGCTTTCATTTGAAGGAGACATTAGCAGAGAGCCATATGATATAGAGGTAACTCACGTGAATTTTAAGGATTCCCTGGAACTTGTTTAACAAAGAATTTACCAATATCCTGGCTGCATTTTCCTTACTGCCCTTGGCTGAAAAAAGTCTGGAATGGCTCAGTAAGTACATTTCTCCATTAAATGAATAATTAGCTAAGGCCTTGGTACATTCCCTTAATGATGCAGTCATCTTGTAAGAGGAAGGAGACAGTAATATGCAAACTGAAAAGGAATATCAAAAGGAGTGATATCTTCTTCTTTTCCCAGTTAGAGGTCACCATAGTGGATCGCCTGTCTGCTCATGATTGGCAGTGGAGTTTTATGGTGTTGAGTTGCCAGCCCGGCACCCAGCCTTCCACAAAAGGCACACCTAGGGAGAATTTAGATTGTCCAATCCACCTACAGCATGTCTTTGGGAGGAAACTGGAGCAGCTGGAGGAAACCCATGTGACCACAGGGAGGACATGCAGACTCCACACAGAAGGCACCCCAGCTGAGGATTGAACCGGAGAACCTCTTGCTGGGAAGAGGCAATGCTAACCACTGCACCACCGCAGTTGCCCAAAAGGAGTGATATCTGGAGCTATTAAAAGATCATACACTGAACATAAAGAAGCTTTTTCTCATAGATGACTTAGGGTAGATACAAATGATTCATGTATTCAAATATTTTTGGTGCAGAGGAGACAGAAGCATTCAGTATATGGAAACTTTGGAAGAATTTGCACATTTGAATAATAGCTTGTAAACCCAAGAAATTTGTTTAACATTGAAGAGAAAGGGTATTTAAAAACACATTGTTGATTAGATGAGAATTGATAGAGCCACCTTGCCAGCCTATTTTCATACCTAAAGGATAAAGTGCAGCTCTTTGTTAATCGATGTCCTGCATGTTTCTACATCTCTCTAAAACTGCTTTTTGTGTATTAGAAGCATTATTGTATTTCACTAGTATTTTTTGCTTCCACAAGCTCATCAGGAAATCTAGTTTACACATTTACACTCTGTGTCAAAAAATACATCCTAACATCAGTTCTGCCCCTTTTCTGAAAGCTGTTACCCACGTCAACTTTTCTAATTCTTCTGAGAGTAAGTTTGTTCTGTATTTCTCACATTCCTTACTTCTATAATGTACAGATTCTTTTTCTTTAATCTTAGCCAGATCCATGGTGTGGAAGAGTGAAGCCCTGGCTGTGTCCCATCAGACCCACTAAAGGAGAGATTGACGGCAGAAGGATGGGAAGGAGCGGACAAAGCCAGCTTCTCCATCTTGGGGTTAGGATTTGGGCTAAGGTCTTGTTGTTTGAGCTCCATTTAGTGGCTGATTGATAGTCTCTATTTACAGAGATGAGACAGATACAGCCTACAAAGGAGTGTATACACTGTAGTTATGAGTGAGCATGTCCATTCTAGTCATGAGTGAGTGCATACACTGTAGTTGTGAGTGACTGCATATACTCTAGTCATGAGTGACTGCATACACTCTGGTCACGAGTGAGTGCATATACTCTAGTCATGAGTGAGTGTATACACTATAGTCATGAGTGAGTGTATAAACTCTAGTCATGAATGAGTGTATACACTATAGTCATGAATGTATATACTCTAGTTATGAGTGAGCACAACCACTCTAGTCATGAGTGAGTGCATATACTCTAGCCATGAGTGAGCGTTTCCACTCTAGTTGTGAGTGAGTATAGGTGCTAACACTTCCCTTATTGTAAATTGCAATGTGTTGCCTGACAGAGGTAGGTGATTAACAGAATATTATTAAAGTATGTAGTAGTCAGAGCAGATGGCTCAACAGATTCTAGACTCATGCTCAACCGATGGCCACAAAAGACTGAAGTGGGGTGGGGTGCTGTTCCCAAGCAGTTGTACAGAACAGAGGGGAATGAAAGAGTCAGTTGGAACTGGTGGAACAAAATGGTCAGGGCTGAAAAGTACCAAAGAAATTTATTTTTGTTTTTTTTTTAATTCCTTTGCTATGCTCACATTTGCACAACCTTACTTCTATCACTGTTTTTGCAGAGATTGGGTATCGAAAGTTACACCCAAGACTCATATGCTATATGAATAGAAGAAAATAGCTTTTCAGTTACTACTTTTAATGCCCCTCTCCCTCCTCTCTCTCTCTCTCTCTCTCTCTCTCTCTCTGTCATTTACTTAAATCATACCTCTCAACCTCTTAATGTAAGAAATCTAGACAAAGCCTGACATAATGTGGGGACAAAGGCCCAAAAATAGGGATAGATTTTAAATATTGCTCTTATAAACTTAGATAGCTGCATTTTCTGAACTATATAAAACCTGAAACTCAAATGTATGTCATTATTCGGTGACTTCAATTTTCAGATCATCCCAATGATTTGCGAGAAAACAACAAATTTTATGAGGAAAAGGCTGAAAATATGAGCAAAAATCTGGACACTCTGCAAAAATTTGGACAGTCGAGAGGTATACTCACTTTGCATTCCTGTATGCCTCTAGCTTTCCATGATACCCTCTCATATTGACCGACCTTATTACTGTTATTCATCATTTGTGATTATACCAAGCTTCATTTCCATTTTTATAGTGGTGAGTATTAAGCATCTTATCACCCATTAGTAAAGCTTTGCTTTCCAGGAGCACAAATGTCCATGTCAGTGTAGTTAAAGCAAGAGGCCTAATATTTGATCATTCCTCTACACTTTTGTGATGATAGGAGGTACTGCCAGCTATGCCAGGTAAGTAGGGCAATGGATGTGTAACATATGCCAGCACAGCCAGCTGGAATTTAGTAAGGAATTATATGGTATTTCAATATCAAACTGATTTGTACAGATGCTTCTGCTGAAAATGTATTTGGGAGGTTTGCTTGTGTTAAAATGTAACAACAGTGTGCCCAGCTGGAAAGCAAAGAAATGTACATGCATCATTGTAACTGAATTAAATGTATATATTTCAACAGCATATACTGGAAGGGAAGAGGTTAATCTTAAATTTCAAAATATATTTGAAATTAAATTACTTTATGGGTTAAGCAATAAAGATACTATCCCACAGTTTTAAAGGGAGCCAGAGACACAATGTCTGTGCTAGAGAATAGTCGGTAGCTCCTGTAGGAAGAGTGAATGGTTTTATGGTTTTATAACTTCCAGCAGCTGCACCACATCTGAGCAAAGCTCTGTCTGTGTGTATAGTAACACATAGGTGCTAAAACCCTAGCTGATTCTAGTGTTGGTGAGTGTAGGAAACAGAGTCAAATGACCAGATGTGATGTCATTGTGTAATCAACTCTGAAATAATATTTAGATATTATTAGGAAATTGCTCTCAGCATTCTGTATTCTGTCTTGGATATGACAACAAGGACAACTCACCTCTGTCATCTTGCCTTGCTCAGAAAGTAGGGTCAGTAATTCTTTTAGTCAATCAGAATAGATAGGGAAACTAGCTAAATACTGTTTACTATAACTGTGTGAAACTTTCCATCACTGTTATTTTTAATATATCCTGTGTCTGAAACTCTGGTGCTTACTGTAAATAGATATTTAGTATTTTCATGTTCTTTTATTATTTATTATTAAATATATTTAAATGTCTGATTGTGGCTGGTCCTTTTAGAAAAA
>NC_056746.1:1069286251-1069381251 GCF_019279795.1 Protopterus annectens
TGTGATGCCTGGAGGTTAGTAAGGATGTGAGCACCATAAACAAGTGCAGGGAGGAGGTTAAGTAGTGCAGTTCAATTTCAGTTGCGTTGGTGTGAACATTTTTGGCTCTGTAAAGCATCCTTAGCTTTTGGTGATTATTTTTATGCAATTTTGTATATGCAGGTCAAATTTAAGATCTTCATCCACTATCTTCCCTAATTACTTGGTATGAAAAGTGACTTCAATGATTGTATTATTAAGAGAGGATTTTCAATTTTGTTTTTTTAGTGAGAGAGGAATTTGTGGGAAAAAATGTATTTTTTTTGGGGGGGTGAGCATGAGTTGTGAGTTACAAAGCCATGTTTCAGTGGCTGTTAAAGCTCCCCGAGTATTTTCTTGGAGATGTGCCAGGTTGTCAATGTACATATGAGTGTGGAAACTGAATCAAAGGCTTTAGACAAGTCTAGAAATATGGATAAGACTAGATTGCCTTTGCCTATAGCTGTACTGACAGTATCTATAAAAGTTTAAAATGCAATGTTAGTTGTATGCAAGAGACATAAGTCGTGTTGTGAGACAGGATGTCTTCCTATAGGAGATAGTTTAACAACTGTTTTTGAATAAATTTTTCAAGTATTTTGGGGAGGGGGACAAGATTGCTATAATTTTAAAGTTAGTGATGTCTGTTGAATTTCCTCCTTTGTACAGAAGGATAATGTGTGATTTTTTTTTCCAGAGAAAGGGAACATTGGTTCCTGATTGACCTGTTTAGGAGGAATGAGACAAGATGGTCAGTGCTATAAACTGCCATTCCTAAGATACTCACTTAGAAGGTCATAAGCTGAAGGAGAGAATGGTTTGGGTTTGCTTAACAGTATTTTTATATAGGATATGGACACAGGTTTGAAGGTGCAAGTGGATGTGGTGATATATGGTTGTTGTACATGATTGGGATTAGATGTTGGGGGAATCTCTGATTAGGAATGCTATAATATCTATGAAACAGGTGTTGAATTCCATTGAGGTTTTCGAGTGGTGAGATATTGAAAGAGGGATTTTTGCTGAATTTTTGGCCGAGATGAAAGATTTCTTTAATGGCTGACCAAAATTTTTTAGGGTTGTGTTTACTATTGTTTTGAATGCTGTTACAGTATAGTTTTTTTGTCTTCATTTATTTACTTTTTAGTACAGTTGTGGAGCATTATGAAGTTTTAGAGATATTGCAGTGTTTTATATTTTTTGCCATTTTTTCCAAGCTTTTTCTCTATCCTGCATTATAAGCCTGTTCTCTTAAAAATCTTTACCTTACCAACTTAAGATTTTTTTAAAAATGACTGTGTTTACATTATTACCTCTAAGCAGTCCTGCTTTTTAGTCTATGAAATAGTATACAGAGAAACTTAACATACTTATTTTTGTATTTTTATTTATTTATTTTGAAAAAATGACTTTATCTGCAGAAGTAAGACAAATCCTTTTGTTCTCAGCATTCTCTTGATCTAAGGCAGTCTCTTTGTCAACTTTATATCCTGTTTTGATCTTAATGCATCTTTAATGTAAGTACTGCATCCTTTGCTTACTTGAATTTTACCAGAACAGTACATAAGATGTCCAGTTTTGATATAGGTCCCATAGTTACTTTTAGGATTTTGTTGAAGTACGTGACTTATAGTTTGTTTGTTTATAACAGATATACTTATTTCACCTTGGGATGAATATTGTAGCTTTCAATGCCATATTCTAAAAAGATTTATGCCCTGAATTGCTCGACAGAGTAATTCTGAATGGTAAACCTTACCTGAAAACTAAGAAAATTGTATCCTTGGAGATGGCCTTTAAAGGATATATTTTTATAGGTAGGGCCAAAACTCCTGTTGTGGCAGGATTTTCCAATACATGCTCTGGGGTGGTATAGTTGATCTGTGAGGCTACATGACATTGGAGTAAAGGATAACCATTGTTCTCAACAAACAAAAATGAGGTTTTGCTTCTGCTGTTGTCTAAGTCGATTTTTTTACATCAACATGTAGTACAGCTATTTTGAACATTAACCATACACTAGCAGGCAACAATTGTAAACGCTCAGTAATCTGCGTCAATGAAGGCTGTCTTCCATATAAATTCCACCACTTTTTACATTGTTATATTGTATACATGCATTTGTAATCATTTGAACACTTTTTTCATAGTCCTACCTCACCTCACATCTTTTTTGTCACTGGATATCCAGGGACTTGTGAATGTGGTGATCTAACTTTCCTGATGACTGTGTTATACATAAGTAATTGTTTGCATTAAATGGTGCTACTTGATATTCTTTAATGAGGTCATTTATTTATTTATCATTTGTTACAGTAATTTATAGCATAGCAAAGGCTAGCTTTGGTTTCCCATATATATATATATATATATATATATATATATATATATATATATATATATACCTATGTAATGGACTAGAAAGCCTACTCGATAAGTAATGACTGAAATGGGTTTTAGACAGTGTTACTTTGTTTTGTAGATACTTCAGATCTGGATTTGTTAATTTATTAATCTGTTTTCTTCATCCGGATACTTTGTCTGTTGCTGCCCTGTGACAAGTTTGCTATTTGGTATCTCTTTTTGACAAACCATTTCTTTTCATTGGATACACATTGGGAGCAAAAGTTTGTCAAGTGTCTTTTATCCTTCTTATAAGCTGAAGGATGCCCCTCTATGTAATCCATTCTCTTAGAGGAGATCTAAGGTATCTGCAAATGTTTAAACCTCACTGTATATATCAGCTTCTCTTGTATTAACATGTAATGACTCTATATTTTACTAATCATAGATTTTCTGTATATAACTGTCTTTCAGTTATTCCATGTCCATATTATAACTTTAAGCTTAACATTTTTCTCTGCTCTATAAAACCGTCTAATTTGTAACAGGCATTTTTTTCTGGGACCTCTACTGAAAAGGAGCCACCAAAGTCCAGTCAGACTACCATGGTCAGCAAAGCAGTAAATAAATAAATAAATAAATCTGTTGCTGTTGTATTAGACAAGGAGGTGGGTGATCCTATCAATGGCACAGAACTGACAATATTTGTCAGATTCCAGTGGTGGGATCTTCGAGTGCCCAAAGGCAAAATGTACTCAAGAATGGGGCAATGTTTCCTTGCTCTAGTAAACAAGGACACCACAGGGCTTATTACGCATACATTTCATCATCCTAAGCCCCTTCTTCTGGCACACTGGGTGCTAACTGAGAGATTCACTGTTTCTGAATCACATGGCTGCCATCTTGGTAAATGAGTCATCTTTCTCATTAAGGCAAGCTTACAGTGTTGATGGAACTCAAAATCTCACCCATGAGATTTTAGAATAAAGATATGTTTTCTAACATTCCCTAAATATTGCAGAACATTATACTGTATCATCTAGTATAAGAGCAGATTCAATTTAATTGCCACAAAGCAACTCTGAATTGTGTTAAAAGATGTTAATTAAAACAAAAATAAGCCATTTGCATTGGTTTAGGATGTGGACTATCTTGCAGAATCCAAATTTGTTTTCCACCTGAAAAGATAATAACACTGGTTGGCATGACAGACTCTCTTTGAAACCCCCTTCTCCCAATTTGACTGATATATATTCCTTTTGGTACTGGATCTTGAAGAAGCAACAAAAGCAATCACCAGTTCATGAGTGTCATGCTGTGATTTGTCTTGATGTTCAAAAACCCCTGAGACCATTCAAACATGTTTCAGTATGAGTATTAATTAATCCCCTTTGATACTAAATAATTATACAGTGGTACAAAAAATCAGCTTTAGAACTAGGTAATTTGGATAATTACAGACCATTCTCCAGCCTTTAGTTTTAGTCTAGGGTACTGCCAGAGATGGAAGGAGGAACTACAGCCCATTTCATGCTCACCTTATACTGTTCCTAAATGATCTGATGAAAGCAAGTAGTGTACAGTAAGAATTTTTCAGATATTTGTTAACTCCTTGTTTTACCTTGAGGGATACAAAGAAATGCTTGATTTCTTCCTAGATCCCTTGTCAGAATTTTTGAATATCAGTTACAGGTTGCCAGCATTCACCCACCTCTAAGCTAGATCCCCACTTATAGGTAATTGATTAGCATCACATCATCTAAACTCCACCTCCTTAAATACCTCCCAAATTGCAGCTAAAATTAAATAATTCATTACTGATGGTGGCGACACATTAAGAGCCAGCCCAGTAGACTGGCCAGCACCCTACTGAAATGTTGACACTCATAACTTCGAGCACCGACACACTGAAAAAAAAAAAAGAAAATTCAGGAGAAGAGGGAGTCTTGAACATCGCTCACCCTGGTGTGGGGGACAAACCCCCCACACCCCCTGATTATATATAGATCACCATACCAGAGACAAGGGAATATTCTGAGAAATGGCAATCTTGGATTTGGTATATGTAAGTTAGTTCATTTTTTTCACTATTCAGTCTCACGTGGGTCCTGACATTTGAAGCAGTTACTAGTTACTAGCTGGCCACAACTGTAAAAAATGAAATTCTTTAAAATTAGCTCTTCTTCAGCCTCCCTTCACACTTGCAGTTGATTCTGTGTTACTGAAGAATGATGACTAAATAGTTCTGCAGGCGCAATGCAATGACTAAGTATTACAGGTTTATGGGTATGGCCTTAATACCTCCCTGCCATCGCATATGTTAGTGTTACGTATGCTGCTCCTATCAGAAATAAATTACACATACCTGCTTCTACACTGGATGCGTCTGTAACTCAAAAGGGTAACAAAAATCAATTTGTTTAATGCTGGCAGTGTAACAAACAAATTTTCTTTATTGCAGACATGGCTGGCATCACCTCATATAATACTACTGCCATCACAGTATCATAGTTCAAACCTTGTAACGTTGCTCCCCTTGCTAATGTGTAATATTTCATATATTTCAAAAGCAAAGACTTGACCAAAGACACTGAAGTGGTGTACTTTACTTGTTTCTATATGCATAACTTGCACAATTGTCATAAGTGCTAACATGTCAGATTCCAAACCTAAATGGATAATACAATAGACTAGATGCTAATGTTGTGTAACACTCCTACAATTATGAAAAAAAATCTACTTGACACTAGCTCACCCTGCCATGTCAGTGGAACAAAAGGTAGCACACTCACTTCTCACCTCTAGTGTAGAAGGCTGTAGGTTCTTTCTAAATCTGACAAATGCAGTTGGAATGCTGACACTGTAGTGCTACAGAAGGGGGGATGCTACACTCCTGAGTGAGTTATCCTTCAGATGAGATGTTAAACTGAGGCCCTAGATACCTGAGTTGGTGGTAGCTTAGGTGGATGTAAGAGATCCCATGTCACCAATCTAAAAGAATAGGGGAAGTTCCATGATGCCCTGGCCAAATTTCCCCTAGTAGTATAAATATCTCCTTTGGTCTCCCCAAAGAAGAGTCTACTAGCCTAGTAGGACTAATATGATCGACAAAGGATAAATAAATAAAACAGAAAGCACCTGTTTAGTTTATTTTAATATGGATTGGAATTATTTGTTTGTTAAACTCCCAAAAATAAATGTAACGTCACTCATTTGCTAATTTGGAATGTTAGGCACTTATGGATTTAGCAAGCCAACTGTTACTGCTCTATGTTTAATTATCACTGCGTGTTATGACTAAGAAGACAGGAATGATGACATCCTACAGATCATTAAAGCAACATAAGCTATTTTGTTATTGAGCAGAGCTTTCATCTTCTCAGTGGACATGTGTCTCGCCTTCGTCAGACAGTGGCAGTAGTCTGGAGTACATGTTAAATATCCTCCTACTTTTACAGTGGACATGTGTCTCACCTTTGTCAGACAGTGGCAGTAGTCTGGAGTACCTGTTAAATATCCTCCTACTTTTACAGTGGACATGTGTCTCACCTTCGTCAGACAGTGGCAGTAGTCTGGAGTACCTGTTAAATATCCTCCTACTTTTACAGTGGACATGTGTTTCGCCTTCATCAGACAGTGGCAGTAGTCTGGAGTACATGTTAAATATCCTACTACTTTTACAGAGGAAATATTACACATGAAAAAAGCAGTCAGTCAGCAGCCAGCTAACACCTTGGTTCATTTGAATCCGTAAAAAAGCCTACACAAAATAAAACAGTTTGTGGAAGAAGTGTGACAATGCTCTAAACTCATGGATCGAATAATGTTCTCCCAGAAATGAGACCAGAAGCTTGCATAAGACAATGAAAACCACACTCAATAAACAGATGCAAAGTATAAGAGTTGGAATTCCTAGAGTTTTCAGTAAAAATCAACAACTGTCCGATAGTGAGTTGGTTCATGAAGAGCAGATCTTCATCTTGCACTATGTAACAGCTAATACCATTGTCAATTTATTTTCAAAACAGTTCACTTTGGATACAACATCTGCTTTGCCACTAATATCCCATACTGATGGAAAGTTGCTTGCTTTCACTGCAGACTTCAGTTTCCATTCTATTATATTATCAGAAGTAAATCAGTTGCTTAAGTGTATCCTTACATTTGGTAAGTCTGGTACTGATGGCCTTACAATAGTTCATATCATTAATGCAACTTCAAAATCCACAGTCTTCTGAGATTTGTGAAATATGCTTACCTTATTTCAGTTTCATAACAGGATATAAAAATTCAGGTCAAATGTAGAGGCTGATATCCTTTCTTTTACACTTTCCAAAATTCTGGAAAAAATAGTGTCTACTCATTGAAAGTTACACCTTGACATCTAAAGTTTTATAACTGAACACCCGCACAGTTTTTTTAGGAATAGTACAAACAGAGTACCACAGTACTTGGAAGATGACATCCACAGGGCCATGGCTGTTGGGCATCTAATGTGGTTTGTGTTTATCAATCTGGCCAAAGTTTTTTACTCTGCTACTCAGGATTAATAAGTAATGTAAAACCTTATGGCCTGGACTTCACATCCAACAACTAGGTACAGTGTTATTTGGACGATATATCATTTAAAGTCCAAACAGACCAAGCTATTCCTGCCTATCAAAACAAAAGTCTCTGACAGTTACATCCCTGGTCTGTGCTGTCTTAGTCTTTATTAATTTAACGACTTTTGGCTTCCCACAACTAAAAGCATTCCTGTATGCAGATGTCTTGACTATCTGGCAGCTAGATATCTCTGATAAACGTATCTGTTAAGTACAAGACAGCAGGCTGATATGCATTCATGATATAATTTAAGCAAGTTTGACTTAAGAATTCAAGAAAGCTTGAGCTATTTATTTTGACAACTCAGCATGATAGCACAGGTTACTTCCAAATTGTCCCTTAACCTACCTGGTAGGTTATATATCAAAACAGTTGAGCTAATGAAGTACCTCACTGTTTGGCTTGGTCCAGTTAATATTAATTAACATTCAAAGGAGCTATTCAAACTGCAAACCTCTCCTACTACTTGGTGCAGACTATCTCAGTTTCTCATCAGAGAGTCAAAAATGTCAATTGTGAAGTATGTTTGATGTCTTACTTAATATACCTATTATTAACAGAATTACAAAACTGTTCTATAGCCATAGTCATAACACAGTGCCTGCCCATTCTCCAGTAAAGAAACTAAGGATTTGCATGCTGAGCTTTAGGCCACTGTTTGGATTTGGACATCCATCCTTAGCCAAAACATTAACAGCTAACATGAGCATCTGGTCACTGTTGTCCTCAAATGAGATTTCCTTTGTACTAAAAGTTCTTCAAATCACAGTTGAATGTGGTAGGAATGCATTTTCCATTTTAATCTCAAACTTTTTGAAGATCTCCCTAAATGTGTTAATTCTAGTTATACGCTGAACACCTTCTCCAGTGGTCTAAGCCAGTGTACTTTTATATTTGTTGTTTGTTAAACTGAACTGAGTTACCACTATAAGTCATTTCTTCATTATTTTCTTTTCCTTTATTCATTGTAATTGAGTCATGACTGAAAATGAACTCTTGTATTCAATTCTTTCTACCTTGTAACCTAAATAAAATAAATTAAAAACATAAATACATAAACAATCACCTCTAGTTTTTCTGTGTACTGATTGGCATCTTCCTCATGGTTTTGATCATACATTTCTGGCAGCTAGTGCAGGGAGTAAGGTTATCAGTTGTTAATGAGCTTTTCCCTGTAATCCAGGGTTTTATTACCTTAGCTCCTATTTGCTTACTGTGTGACTTTGAGCAAGCCACTTTGACCCAGTGCTTGTTGTGAGGTAAATAGGTGTTAGGCCTATAAATGGTCTTTTGCAATATGTGTCAAGTAACAGCTTGTGAATCTGCAACAGAAGTAGTTGTCCTAGAGGAGATTTTGGAACCTATTTGTTGAGGTCATATTTCCTATTTTTTTTTAAATTGCCAAATCTTTTGGGTTTCTAATACCATGACAGGAATGGACCCCATTCCTAAGTCAAAGTATGATTAAAGTTCATGAAATTAGTATTGTTTCACTCTTTGATGTCAGCCAAAAGTGCTCTTCGCAGCACCCGCAATGTGCCCAGTAATGACTCCTTTTGCAGTTTGTATGGAGTTACATGTATTGGTAGCATATCTAAATATGATTGTAGACTCTTTTTTATAAGACCCGTTGCTCCTACTACTATTGGAAGTATATGGGTATCTTTCTTCCACATTGCTCTCACTTCTGCTTGCAAATCCTGATATTTTATGACTTTGTGTCTCTCTGTACACAGGACACCGTAATCACTGGGTGTGGTTATTTCAATGAGCAATGCTACTTTTGCCTTCTTTTCTTGGACCACTATATCCGGTTTTCTAGCATTTGACTTTTGAACTGTTGGCAATGGATGATCCCATGTGATGTTGACGTCATCATTTTCTGTGATGCTTTGTAGCTGATGTTTCAAGTGTTTTTCAGCCACTTCAGTACCATAATGTTTGCACAGTACCCAGTGCAATAGTCTTGCCACATTATTATACCTTTAGTATACAGTTCTTCTGCCATTAGTATGTCTCAGCCAGTAAAGAGGTATGCAACTGTTTCCAATTCTGTTTTGCAAAATCTACATTTGTCTGTTTCTCCCACATGTTCAATAGACTTTGTAAACCATCGTGTATGTATCCCACTATCTTGTGCCGCCAATATTAACCTTTCATCTCTTGGTTTGAATTTGCCTCTCCTTAACCATTCCTGCATTCATTCCTGATCAACATGAGGTTCTTCCAGAAGTTTTCTATACTTGCAACTATATTTATGTATTTTCCACATTCTTGCTTTCTCATCTGATCCTTCACCTTATAGCCTATCTTTTGGTTTTTGGCACATTCAGTTGCTACCTGATTTCTATCTACTTTGGTTTGATTTCCATTCCTGCTTGATGCTGATATGCTTCTGCTAGCCTAAGCAAGGAAGCCATTTTTAGATTTATTCTCCTCATGTTTCAAAATGTTCACTACATTTTGGTCTTATGAGGTCAGCAGATATGTGTGGAGTCCCATGATTGCAAATCTGTACATATAATCAATTTCAAGGAAGCCCATCCCTCCTTCAGAATGGGGGAATATATAACCTTGGTATGCACTCATTTTTATAAATAATTTGGTGAGCATGAAGCATCCTCCTTGTTTTCCTGTCTATTCTATCCAACATGTTTTGGGGCCGGTCAATCACTCCAAATCTGTATGTTAGGACAGGAAGAACAAATTGATTTCTAGCTTGGATTTTGTTCCTAGATGTCAATGATGTTTTCAGGATTAATTTAAGTCTTCTAAATTATTCCTTACTAAGTTTTATTCACATTTGTTCATGTTTTATTGTTGATCCTTTATCAGTTCCCAAATATTTAAACACTCCATCTTGCTCAAGTTCTTTTATATCACATGCTTGTCTCAAACTGATGTTATCTTGGTGCTACAGTTTTCCTGCTTTAAAGGTTGCTTTTGCATATTTATCAAGACCACCACATGGATGTAAATGACAAATCAGACAGTCAGCTTAAACTTCATTTAATCCCCAGCACCTCAGCTTTTGTCTACCATGGGGGACAAAAATTCATCAATACACCCCCAGAATTATATGTGTTAACTTCATGGTCACACAACAGTGTGTCCGCTGAAATTGCCTTCGACAGATTGACATGCTTCCAGTAACCCCTAGCATGCTCTGCTACTGCACTCTCAAATACTTCCTTATTTAAATCTTTTAAATGTTCTTGTTCTCTGTATTTCATTATTCTTTTAGTCTGTCCAATTTACATACCTTTTAATCTCTTGGTGTAAGAAATCTGGACAAAACCTAAGGCCCAAAAACAAGGACAGATTTTAAATATTGCTCTTACAGACTTAGAAATTTGATAGAATAACAGAACATGTGTGAAGTCTCAGACTAAAATGTTTGTCATTATTTAATTAATTCAAACCTCAATGATTTGCCAGGAAATTATAAATTGTATGAGGAACAGTCCAAAAATATGAGGTAAAAATCTGGACAGTTGAGAGGTATGCCAAGCTACCATTTGGGTTCTGTGCAATCACATTTTATCCCATAAACTGCCATATGACTACAACATGAACATTTACCTCTTATTTTCAATTTCTTATTGTTTATACTAAACTCTTTGATTTTAAACACATATCTACAAAAATGCATTCCATATCTACTTGGTGTTGTCTTTTCTCATGATGGGTTAATTTTAAAAGGCACTACTTCAAGTAAGTGTAATGCTCATTTAAAAGAAATAAATATATAGATCGAGGCAAAATATTTTTCAGAATCTCATTTGCAAATAGTATATGCCAATTCTTTTTGATAACACTACTAAGTCTATCTGAGAATGTAGTATATTTGGTCACACAACACATATTTTTGCTAAATTTCTTTTCATGTAGTCCTGTATAAAATTATTGCATATAATCACCTTCTAAGTGCCCATCACCTGTATTATCATTTTCCATTTCTTTCAAAAACTTGATTTCTAGCTTTATCCAACATCTCATGTGTATAACCTCTTTCCTTTAATGTATGCTTTGTATAATAAATTGCTTGTTCTAAATCCAACATCTTAGTTGTGTTTCTTATAATTTTGATATAGTCACCAATTAGTAACAATTTTAGCAAATGGAGTGAATGGGGACTACTTGCATGCAAACAATATTTTCATAAGTTAGTTTTCTACAAAATTTAGTCTGTGTTTGACAACCTATTTCCCTTATTATAAAAATATCTAAAACATTTAACATAGTTCTTTGCTTTTCATATACAATTTCTATGCCCAATCATTATACCCTAAACTCCCCCCAAAATTCTCAATAGTCTTCATTTCATCCTTATATAAAAACAATACATCATCAATATATCTCACATATACCACCACCTGTTTTATTAAAAATATATATTTGTGTTCATAAACTCATGTTGAGATGCTGCCATGGAGATTGACATGCATTGGATCAAATGGTGCATCCATCACAGTTCCTCTTCTTTGTAAAAAATATTGACTATTATTTATATTGTGATATAAACAAAAATTCAGCAATGTTAACAAGAAATATGAATAAGGACTTTCCCCTAAATAATGCACTATAGCCTTTATGTTGTATAGAAGTATATACATTCATTGGAACTATAGCAAAACAAAATAACTTTCTTCCCGAATTAACTCTTTAAATTTTTCTACAACTGATGCATTTTATATAAGACTCTGTTTTAACTGTAAATGGTTTTAAACTTATATCCAACATTATTCCTATTTTTTCTTGGAACCCTCCTACTCCTAAAACAGGATTCAGGAAGCCTCCGTGTAAGAGTTATAACTCTTACACGGAGGCTGCAGTTAAACGGTGTGATGTCTGCATGTCATGCATATGCATGAGGTGCATGAGGCATGCTGAATCACACTGTAAGTCTTACACGGCCCGTGTAAGACAGTAGGGGGCGTGTCCGTAGGCTAAGCCCTGCAAGCGGACATGCCCCCGGAAGTCTAGAATGGCAGAAAGTAAACACCCACGAGAGAGGCCATGGAAATGTGAATAAACACACTACATAACACATGCCCCCACAGAACAGCAATGTAAAATGTAAAAAGTGAACAGATGTTATAAAAAGTAAAATGAAAACGTTTTTATTTTTTTTTAAAACCCCGTAATTGTTTGCTAATGCATGCGCTTGTGTGCGCGGGTGTGCTACTAGCGCAACTGCAGTTAGCAATCAGTGGAAAAGGATGTAAGAACTAAATATGCAAACTAAGCCAATAAGTAATAGCATAGCGGTAGAGTTTTTGGCTTAAGAGCAGGCAGGCAAGGTTCGAGCCCACACAACATCCTTTTTATTTTTGTAAATAAGCACTAAAAAGGCCCCTGACAGTATTGTACAAATGTAAAAGTATTTCCTTTTGTAAAATGGAATGAAATGGATCATATATTTTCAAGTAATACAATAATAAAAATATTTAGAAATGTACTGATAGCTAAGCTGCTGTCAAACAAGGTGAGACAGAGTGCCCATAGCTGAGTAGTGTTTCAAAGGCTGCAAATTGCTTGCCCATAGCTAAGCACTGGTTTAACAGGCTCAAACTGTGTGCAACTAGCTGTGCTTAGCTTAACATGCGTGTTAATAGCCAATTAAGGTTTAACCCAGCGCACACCGTTTGCGCGGAGGTGCGCGCCACGCCCACAAGCTAACCGCTGGGCAACGTTAAGCAAGCTGTATCAAAAGTGCCTTTATACAGACACACCCCTCAGCCTGTCTAGACAGTCATAAAAATTAAAAATCAGTGGTCAGATTCGAACCCAGGATACCATGCACTAGAGTCAAGGTACTAAACCACTAAGCCATGACAGCAGTACTTAGAAATGCAGAAATAGCATATATATAGGATGTAATCCAAAATGGAGCATGATAAAGCAGTTTCTGTGAAGTTGATACAATTCCAAACCGGCCAATCATAGAAATGTGCAGGTAAATCGGCATATATAAGCCCCATAGGCGGGAATACACAGCATAAACAATTGTAGAATAGACCTGCAGGCAGAATGAGTGGAGTAGGGGAGGGACGTTGCTTTTGAGCACAGCGGTGGGGCATTGAGGAGTCCAGATGCATGGTCTGGCTCCTAGTTCATCATCATGAGGCCCAACTCATGCAGGGCCAGGTCTCATGGGGAGCATACAGGGCGGAGGCATGGGACCAGTTGGCTCATGATCTCACCAGTGCTACTGGGATTCCACGTACCAGTGAGCAGGTCCGTCACCACCATGCGGACCTGAAGCGACGCAAGCAAGACCAGTTGACCCAATGGATCCAGGAGGCCCGGGATATGCCCAATGCCCCACTACTGAGTAAGTTACATTTTACTTATGTATGTAAGGAATTCAACTAGCTGACAGCATGGAGATGTGTATTCCAATATTACTTGTCTTGTATTACAGCTGCAGGTGTCCGCTCTGCGAATCGCAGGGCACATGACAGCAGGCTGGTGCAGCTGCGCCACCATGCAGGTTAGTAACCCCACCTAGTACTTGTAAATAAATATTATAGTGTAGCACTTAGCAGAACACTGCAGTGTATTCATTAAAAGTAATTGAATGTGCAAGCAACAAGTGAAAGTGTGCAGGTATGGCTGCATCAAGTTCATCAGTATGTAAGTGAAACTGGAAATATAATTGATAGAAATAAATAGTTCTGTAAAACAGATGTCCCACCATTAATTAAATGTAGTATAACCTGCAGTAGTCTCAAGAGTACAGCTTCAGAAGCTGAGTTAATTACATGTGAGATATATCCCCTGTTGAAATGCTGAATCATGACAGAAGTGAGGCTGCTGGAAAGTATTTGAATCACCATAGGTCTAATATGTGAACAAAGCCTAGAAGTACCAACTTGAACTGTGAAATAACAGGATGTGTGAGAGTGACAGAAAGGGTCATGTATCAATAAATAAAGTAGTAATAACTCCTGAATATATAAGCCTCAGTGTGGTTCTACAGAACTAAATGCATGTGGGAATTAAAAATTAACATCCCAAACTGATTTCAGTGTGTCCGAATCTTGAATGTTTAAGCCAAAATCTGTATATGGTGATCACAGTCAACAATTTTCAGATAGAATGAATGATTGTCTGACATACTAAACATCCATAGTTGTCCCCTGCCCTGTCATCAAAATATAGCAGGATGATGTATCTGATCAAATTCAAAATAACTAGGATAGTAATGTATCTGTAACAGGTCTAGCATGACAGTCAATTAAAAATCATTTGAAAACTATCACCCACAAGTTAATTGTGTTTCTATTACAAATGTATATCAATGTATAATTTATGAATGTGTCAACATTTTCATTCTCCACCCCACCCTATAATTGCAAATTAAAAAACTCACTGAATATTGGTATGTGAAAATTTCATTAACCATGGACATTTGTCCTGTTGTTTCAAAAATATATGCATGTCCGTTGTTGCATGTGCCCTGTTCATACCTGCAAACCTGTATGTTGTTTGATTGTGTATTTCTGTTCAAATAATGCATATGATATTGATATGCCTGTTGTTCAATGGTGTTAATATCTGGGTGTTTGTTTAATGGGAATACCAATGCATGCTGTTACAACTAATTTGAATGGAATAATATGCTACTAACCCAAACTAACATAACATACTCACAAACCTATAACACTTGGGAAGGCTCCCACCTCATCTGGCGATTGCACCTGGCACTAGTGCCCAGGCCGGACCCTCCTCTGGTGGCCCTGTGCCACCTTCGGGTGGAAGCGCTGCAGGGGATGGGGCCTGTCCCCCCTCTGCAAGCGTGGCCGGAGGAGCCCGTCCACTCACCCTCCAAGGTGTCCGGTCTGTGGTGTGAAGGGAGATTCAAGACTCTGTTCTTGGGCCCCTATGCCAGCTTGAGGCCCGGGTGGCACAGCTTATGGGCATGCCCGTTGTCCCGCCTGCACAGCCCCCAGCACAGCCCCATCCTGGGCTGTGAAGGAACAGTGGCAACTGCCTATGGGTGGGGAATATCAGTTCCACTGTTACCATCTGTGGGCTCATGTGCCCTGGATATCCCAACCTCCGTCCCCGTCAATTGTGTAACCCCCCCCACATGTGTCATACACTGCCCCTGTATGCGTCTTGTCTGTCTTGTCAGTTAACCTACCCAACCTACCTCCCCAGCTATACCGACTACCTTCACCTGACATACCACTCTCACCTGAAAAAAAAAAAAAAGGGCACTCTGTACCCACAAAAAATTACCCCATACATAGCTGTCCATGTTGCACACATGTCCGCTGGACATTGAAACTGTTAATTATAATTGGCTGTACAACAGGTATTAATGTTGTCCTGACACCTCTCTCAGGAGTGGAAGGTTTCAAATGTCACACCAAATTACATACAAATGCACAACTGTTGCTGAGAAAGACATGGGCAGCTATGGGCCTCACCTACATCCCTCCTGCAAATCCCAAGCTTGTTTCCCTACTGTCTTACCCTCTTTGTGACCCCTTTTTCACCACTTTCCTGTCACCCCTTTTTCTTTTCTTTCAAAGAAAATAGCGGTGTCTTGTGTTAGCGGAGCTCACCGCCAGTGCGCATGCGTGAACTCTGCGCAAACGAGCGCAGACCTGGTTTTAAGTGCTTAAAAGTGCCTTTGGCACGTTTGATTGACAGGTCCTGTACTCATTTCGAAAGAAAAATAAATTCTCACTGTCAGTCTCAAACCCAGGACCTCGGTAACACTAGTCTGTATGACCTACCACTAAGCCATGACTCTCATACAAGAACATAGTGCTAAAATAAATATAACATGTAATAGTAGGAATGAATATAAAGGCAATATAGGATGTGTACTACCCAAAGCATGTCAGGTAGATTTTTAATGTCCGAATTACTGGATTCCCAAACTAGTTTAGTGTTAACAGAAACAGCCCTGCTAATTGTTAGCTTGTACATAATAATGTAAGGTAATGTACATATATGAAAGTATGTATATGTACACACATATATATATATATATATATATATATATATATATATATATATATATATATAAATACATATGAAATATAGTTGTAGGTGTCAGTATTCATACACACTCACTACAGGAAACAGTGAAGATAAATGCAGCAACCAGAATCTACAACACAGCCTGACTCCTGTGAGACTTATTAACCCTTTTAACTGCTTAAAGGTGCCTTCAGCACTTTGATTGACAGGCCCTGTATTCAATTTGAAAGCAAAATAAAAGCATACTATTAGGCCCTACCGCAAGACCATTGTAACACTAGTCTATATGACCTACCACTACGCCATGACTCTCATACAGGAATATAGTGCTAAAATAAGTATAACATGTAATAGTAGGAATGAAGATAAAGGCAATATAGGATGTGTACTACCCAAAGCATGTCAGGTAGACTTTTACTGTCCTAATTACTGGATTCCCATACTAGTTTAGTGTTAACAGAAACAGCCCTGCTAATTGTTAGCTTGTACTTAATAATGTAAGCTAATGTACATATATGAAAGTATGTATATGTACACACACACACACACACACATATATATATATATATATATATATATATATATTAATACATATGGAAATATAGTTGTAGGTGTCAGTATGCATACACACTCACTACAGGGAACAGGTGAGAGAAATGCAGCAACCTGAATTTACAACACAGCATGAATCATGAGAGACTTACTAACCTTCACACTCACAGAACACTGTCGACAGCATACCAGCATGGTTCACGCCCTTACAATCTGAAAGGGCAACGCCTATCTCACATACCCTTTTATAGCACTGTCCTGAAATCACAGTGAGACATGCAATCAGTACACAACTGGCTGCATGGAATTAGCAAATGCTGCCTTACAATTGGTGCAGAGGCCATCACATGGACCTATGCAGATACCTACAAAAGCATCCAGTACTAACACTCCACACATGCAATACATTCATTGCACCAAACCGATGGAGAAAGAGAGAGAGAGAGAGAGAGAAAGAAAGAAAGAAAGAAAGAAAGAAAGAAAGAAAGAAAGAAAGAAAGAAAGAAAGGCAGTGATAAAAAAAAAACTGCATCATCACAGCAACAAAACCAGCAGCAGCAGCAGCAAACAGCAATTAGCGCCCGTGACACAGCAACAGCTGACACAAACACAGGTAATGCAAAGTAGCAGGTTAATACTGTGTTTACTGTGAAACCTCCAAATGTATCATAGTTCACTATCTATAGGTATGTCCATGAGATAGGTTGTGTGTACATAGTCCTGATATATATACATATGTAATATTGCTGTACATGTCTTCCATACTTAAAACTTCCATAGCTTAGAACACAAGGCCAGTTATCAGTAGTGATTCACAGAAGTGCTGAGAAGCTGTGTATTATGTGGAATTAGCGTACCAGTGAAATAACAAGCTAACAAATAACAAGCATATAAACAAAGCTAGATTCAGGAGGCTTGGATGTAGTGTATGCTACAGCAAACAAGGTGTACCAATGTCAGTAAGATACAGTTCAAATATGCAGGCACTATAAACCTTAAACCAGAAGTTCCCAGCTATGAATGGCAGAGTACAGCCTATTCTCACACAAGAGTGCAGACCACAAACCTTGTTAATGTTAAATAACTAGCCTGAAGCCCAACTGCTTATACCAGAACTAATACACTTGGACACTGGGCTCTCAATCAGCAGTTCCCAACTTAGAAGGATGAAAGCTACCTGTCCTGCCACCACAGTGCTTGCCACAAACCTTCCTAATGTAAAACAACTGGTCTGAAGGCCAAGTGCTTAATCCAAAAGACTTAGAATGATAGCTACACTTTAATCAAGTTACAACCAAGCAGTAATAACTACAATTTAATACTTTATGTATAGAATGTGTGCCATATATTGCTGACATACTCTGCAGATATCCTGTTTGTGTACTTTTCCAGGGAGATATGGCTCCAAAAGGGAACCCTGCATACTCTGCTGCAGAGGACGAAGTGATCCACCAGAGCCTGGTGCATGACTATGACATCCTGTTTTCACGCACCACCCAGAATCAGCAGGAGAGGTCTGCACTGTGGCAATACCTTGTCAGCAGGATAAATGATGTTGGCATGCATGATAGGACATATGAGCAGGTGAGACATCACTGCAGTGATTTGATTAGAAATGTCCACCAGCGTGCTGCAGATATCCGCAGGCAACAGGTTGCCACAGGTGGAGGGATGGCCACACATCCCCCCTCACCAGACAGGAGGGGCTACTGCTAAGTGTCGTGGATCCAGCCCCAGAACAACAACAGCATCAGACTTGCATCATGATGGAGGTTGGATCCACACAGCAGCAAGACACTGAGCATGCAGGCAAGATGCCATATGTACATATGACTGTTCTGTACACTGTTACGTCATGCATGCATAAGGTGTGCACGTGGTATGTATCTGTCATCATGATATGTAATTGTGCATGTGTGATACTGGAATTATGAGCAGCTGATGTGTATAAGGGAACTGGTGTACTACTGTACTGTATCATATGCAAAAACAATGGCACACTTGTGCCCACTGACATTACTTTCTTCATATTTCCAGGTCCCTCCCATCTAGCAATGAGGCAGGCCATACATGCTGGTGAGTGTGTTTATCATTACCTGAAAAACTATTTATAATACTAGTAAGAGTAGTGTAACTCAGTAGTATACATGCTGGTGAGTGTGTTTAATAATACCTGCAATACTCAAGTTAATACTAGTAAGAGTAGTGTAACTCAGTACTGATGTGTGTGTGTACTGTGGGCTGTGCATTTGTGCAAATGTGCCTGTGCCCATGTGTGCATGTGTGTGTGTGTCCATGAGTGCATGTGTCCATTTCTGAATGTGTGCATTTGTATTGAAGTGCATCACCGTAAAATATGTCTTGAGACTGTAATCTGTGTTCACTGTTTTCCTCCCGTAGGTTCTGGTGCTGCTCTGGTGACCTGCAGCAGGGAACCTGAATCTTGTGCCCCAGGTACTGATGATGGGGAAATGTCTATAATGGTGCAGGAAGGTGTGTCTGGGTCCACCATTGGTCAGCCAATTGACAGTACACAGCTGTCAACCCCTTCAATGCGGACAGTCATCCTGCCGTTACATCCTTTGTCACCATTGTCCCTAGGTGATGGACAGTATGCATTGGGCATAGATCAGGGTAATGTGGTACCTGTGGTACATGCATCCCCACAAAGCAGCCATGAGCAGGGTCCTCCAATGGTACCACGCAGACAGTCGCCCATGGGTTCTTGTGGGGGCATCCGTGGCCGTACTGCCTCTGGCTGACGTGCCCAAGGAGGTATGTCAACCTCCACTATGTTTCAGACTGTTATGCAGGCACAGGCGCGTATGGAAAGGTACACCAGACAGGGTCTGAGGGAGCTGACAGCATGTCGCACAGCCATGACAGATGGCATGCATGACATTACGAATGCTATTCGTCATTTCACAGATGTCGTTGACAGACATTGTGGGGACATACAACAGCTGCTCCACAACCAGATGTCCATGGGCCAGGGAGATAGTGTGCGTTTGTGGTGTTGACGTGGCCGTATGCTGGCAACAGCACCAGCTGGCAGTCGCCGCGGACGACAACAGGCCCACTCACGCACCTCAAGTGCCAGCAGCAGCCCCAGCAATGCTGGGTTAGTGCTGTCATCAGGATGCCCCAGGAGACCACGTGCACGTGGCTCTGGACAGTCCCAACAGGGAACTGTGTCCAGTCAACACACACCCGCTTCCGATGACAGTACCCAGTCTGGGTTAGTACCGGATACAGTCCATAGCACCCCTGCCAGGCACAGGTACTGTGTCCGTGCCCACAGACACTGATCTGGATGACCTGACAGGTGCAGTCTGTGGCTGTCCACAAAACCCTGTACATGGCAGCCATTATGTGGGACTGTGTGCGTGCTTACACACATGCAGAAATTTAACACCTAGGGCAAACACATACACACACACACTGCACCAACACTGGTCCACCCTGTACTGCTGCCCCTCACAAACACACATACACACACATGTCAATTGGTGGTACCAGTGGCTGGCTTGGGCATACCTAACCCACACCCTGTGCATATGATGACACTGTGCCACCTCCTGCATACTACAACATCAGTGCAGGAAAAGGTAAACATGTTGCTGATGCACAGGGTGACTACATAGATGTGTATAAGTAGTAACATGTTGGTAACTGTTCACTGTTCCACTATGATTGTGTGTATATCCCAGCATTCCTGCTGCAGTAACTGTATGAATGTCATGAATTGTTATCTGCACCCATACTACTTACCAAAGTGTACCAGCTGCACACCATCACATGCTACCATTGACTATGGGAATGTGCATCATGTGCTGTATTGTAGATTCAGCTATATGTATCTGCTCTGTCACACATGCATTTACACACACCCTGCTACCCCCACACATGCACACGCTCACCTGCCATTTCCATTATTTATTACCCTACATGAGTAGCTGTCGACACATGACAGGTACACATTTGAAAAGTGCACTATTTGGATTACTCCCGATTTCCTCTTCTCTACCTGTACTCACAGGGTGCAGGCAACCTCATTAGTTTAAAAGTGTAATGTGCATCAGGTACTGTGGTTCCCTGATTGCCACATCCAACATGTTTTCCATACGGAAATGCACACACAGAAATATCCCACATCCACACACTTGCCTCATTCAGGTTTCAAAACACTATCTAGGTATGTTCTGGTACATGTGCGTGTTACAGTAGCATGTAGCACTATACTGAGTACTGGCAGTTGTCTGTTGTCATGTTGTTTGTATAGGGTGCTGTCAACATCACTGTTTGTTAAGAGAAATGTGCACCCTGCAGTGCGTAGCCCCATTTGGCAAAAGCCATATCCCACCCCCAGCATTGTGCACACACACTAACCCCACTCACACTAAAACACATACTTTCCATTTGCAAGATTCAAACCCCTACCTAACTGTGTTATGACCCTAGAGACAGGCACTTTAGCAGAGTGTGCTATTTGCATTAGTAGGAGGAATCCTTTCTAATGCTGTACTTAGAGGGTGCTGACATCATCTGTGTTTAGGAAGAGGGATGTGCACCCTGTAGTGTGTTCTCCCAGTTGGCAAAAGTCACTTTTCCCTCACAGCATTATGCACACACACAAACCCCACTCACATACATTCCCTTTGCAGGATTCCAACCCCTACCTAACTATGTTATGACACTAGAGACAGGCACATTAGCAGAGTGTGCTATATGAATTACTGGGGAGCTTTAATTCAGGTAATATAGTTATAGAGTGCTGACATCATCAGTGTTTCAAAAGGGGAATCTGCATCCTGTAGTGTACTTTCACAGTTGCTAATAGGGGCATTTCCCGCACACACATAGATGTGTTTGAGGTTTGCATATGTGGGGGATCCAGTACTCCAGTGTGATTAGTATATGGTTCGATTGCAACAATGAGGGATATACTTCAAGTGGTGAGCATTTTGTACTCATGTTTGTGATGATCAGGTCTAGTATATTTTCCCCTCTTGTGGGAATGTTGACTACTTCTTCCATAGCTAAAGAGTTTTTGAACTATGGGAACCCTAGAGCTTGGGTATTGTGGCTTGAGTAATGTTCACAGTCTATGTTTGGGTAGTTGAAGTCACCCAGTATGATGGTATTTGCAGAGAAATCTGTACTCTCCTGTGTCTTCATGAAGGCTGTTTGGGATTCCTGAGTTTGAGAGGGTGATGTAAGAGCTCCTCTGTGTCTCTTTTCATGTGGTCCAGGGAGGTACGTCTCAGGTTGTTCACACCAGCATGGACAATGACTGCCTCATACTTGTACTTGCTGTGGAGTGACCTGAGTGCTTGTGTTATGTGGCACTTTCTATCACCCGACAGGTAGCTAAATGTGACCCTCACCTTGCTCAGTCTGGAGAGTGGGACGTCAGTGTGTCTGACTATGGCATCACCTATTATAGGTGTGTCACACATTGTGTTTGGCCTTATGGGCTGTGCCTGTTAAGAACACTGACTTTGTGAGGTCTGTGTTGCTTGTGATATGTGTTCATGTGGGATGCAGCGTGTCTGGCCATGTCATTTCTGTCCGTGGTCTGGTAAGTATCACCTTTGGTGACATAGGTATTCATATGTCAGCTGGTGAGCATTTTCAGTGTTACCTACTGAAAGTGGTACAGCTTGTTTGTTGTACAATGGACTACATGCAGCCCTGCTTACAGTAGCTATGTTTGCATGCATGTTTCCTTGCAGTTACCCTGGAATACTGATCCGACCTGCTATGCAGAGTTACACAGCTTCTGTGGACTCCTAGTGACATCTGCATAGCTTACTATATGTATGTTCATGTCTCACTTGACAGAATGTCACTGTTTCTCCTGTTCACATGTACGTTGCCTGTGACACTTTGCATATGACTTACCTGGCATCTGTCCACGTGAGCAGTCATATATGCCACTGCAGGACTCTAAACCTGATGATGCACACACTCGAAACATTCCTCAACATGGAGAATATCGCTATCTGTGCAGTAACAGATACCGGATTCAGGGCTACCAACAGCACCCCAGCACTACCAAGTTATACCTCATACCATGCTTTTCAGGCCCAAAACTTGCACAAAACCACAAAAGGAGGGGGTGTATTGATATTCATCCAAGATACCCACACCTCCAGGTTGGTGGCAAAGCACCAAACATTAGAGACTATCCATATGCAAGTAACAATGGGTAAAACTGCCTTCCAGGTTATAGCCTGCTACAGACCACCCTCACAAACACAAGAACCGCACTTGGCCTTCCTGAAAACAGTTGGAAATATGTAGGTCTGTCCATACACCATTATATTGGGTGAGTTAAACTACCCAAACATAGACTGGGAGCATGACTGTAGCTCCAACACCCTAGCCCAACGATTACTAGAATTTATATACCAAAATGCTATGGAACAACTTGTTACCACTCACACAAGAGGGGAAAACATACTGAACCTGATCATCACCAACATGGGGACTCTATGCTCCAGACCAGAAGTGTATCCCTCACTGGTAAGATCAGACCATAAACTAATCTCACTGGATATTCACATCCCAAGGCCACCCCCTGCACAGAAGAATACAGTCAACAACTCATGTAAAGCAAGTTCACACTCCTCTAAAATGATGTGGAAACCTTCAAAGCCCCCAGGCCTGTTGAAAATATGGACCAGACTGCAGATACCTGTATAAAGGCATTCTATGGACACCTTCAGGAATGCATGGATCATGCAATCCCAAATAAAAGCAAGACCCAATCCTCCAAAGGCAGACGTCCTGTGTGGTGGACACCAGCCATAAACAAAGTATACAATAGAAGGATGAAGCTACTAAATGATACAACAAACTCCCAAAATGTGAAGGCATCACTGATGAGTATTAGACGAAAACTACAGGCACTCATAAGATTGTCTAAGACCATCTTTGAGAGAAAATTCCACAAGACACTGAGGATAATCACAAGGCTTTCTTTAGTTATGTTAGGAACCTGGGTGGTAATTCCCTGATATGCTCAGAGGTAGTCCAAAATGTCAAAAGAAATACCAAACACACAGACATTGCCAACATCCTAGTGGACAGGTTCACTGCTAACTTCTCCCCCTCTCCACACCAAAAGGGAAAATATTTCTCCCAGCAGAGTGCTGCCCCCCCCTGACATCTCAGATGCTCAGGTAACAGCTGCCCTTTCCAAAGCAATAAACACTGCATCAATGGGACCAGATTGTCCCAGGCTGTGTCCTACATGAACTCCAAGAAGAGCTACACCCAGACATAACACTACTGTTCAATCCCAGCCTTACTACACGATATGTGGCCAAAGAGTGGCGTACAGCAACAGTGGTCCCTCTACATTTAGGTGGTGCCTTAATGGATCCTGGACACTATCGCCCCATAAGTCTGAATAGCTTGGTCTGCAAAGCTATGGCAAGGATCATCATGAACCTCATAAATATAGATATTGGGGACCTACAGACACTGCATTATACACAGTTTGGCTTTGTTAATGGCAGATCCTGCCTCTCAAACCTGTTTGATTTCTTTGAAACAGTCACCAAGGCCACTGTCAAGGGGAGGGTGGTCTACACAGCCTACCTGGACCTTGCATAAGCCTTTGATACAATACCCCACTTGTGCATTCTAGGGAAGCTCACCAGTGTACATATTAACCCCTATGTCACTACGGATATTGCACAGTGTCTCAAGGGCAGAACACACATGGTTAGAATCACTGGAGCCATGTCAGCCTCAAAACCAGTTACAAGTGGTGTCACACAAGGCTCAGCCCTGGGATCTGTCTTGTTCAGTATATATTTATCAGAGGTACAGGCCAACATGGAAGGACTGTGGCTGAGCAAGTCTCAGATGACTGCAAACTGGACGCCATAATCAACTCTCCAGCCAACACACGCATCCTCCAAAAGGGCCTCTTAGAAACAGACGACTTGTGCCACAGCCATGGCCTCAAGCTGAATGCCAAAAAGTGTATAGTCATCCCTTTGGCAAAACAAAGTGACCACAAAGTACCACATATGTGTTAATCCATTAAGTACAGAAGAAGGAATTATGGACCTTGGGGTACACAAGTTGATAGCATTCTCTCATTTGACAACCACATGGCCAAAGTGGTTAGAAAAACATTTTATATAGGCCACCTCATCATGAAGGGATTCACATGTAGATCAGGGGAGGACATTGTGCCTCTTTACTCATCCCTCATCATGCCCATAATTGACTACAATGCCCCTGTTGGCATGCACCTTACCAGACACCTGCAGCAACTGGAAAGACCACAAAAGTACCTCAACAAGAGGATCAAAGGGCTCAAACAGATGCCACATACTGACTGGTTAAAGAAACAGCAGCTCTACTCAGTGGCATACTGCCTCTTCATAGGCAATCTGTGCCTGACATATAAAGCCATGTCAAACCCTGACTTAATGGTCATGCTGCACCTCAGAATATCCAAATCCCATCAAGCTACACGCTGGAAAGACTTGAACCTCAGGAGTGATATACATAGGACATGCTGGAGGGACACATTCATAACTCAGAGGCTCCCTTCACTCTGGAATATTATCCCAATACAGGTTAGGCAGAGTCACTCAGTGACTGTCTTCAAGATGAATATTAATGACTGGATGGGACATTGTAGGTTTACCCTGGGTATCTCTTATGTGTCACTGTTAGACAGAGGCACAGTATACTAACCTTGGAAAAGGGCATAGCAAGATAGATTTACAATGCATGGTGAAAGCCACACACATTCTGGCTAGATTTATAAATGCCCTAGGGCAGATAGCCTTGTATGAACCTATGAACCTATGTATCTTGTTCACCATTGGCCCTATCACCTATTGGTTAATCACCAATGCAATCTCAATACTATGGTAGCATGTGCAAAGGTCAGTTGTCAGTCACCTCTATGGTACAGTTGTGGAATATGTGAGTCATGTAGTAATGTCACAGCTGCCACATGTACACAGTCAACCCTATCCCCTACCCATGGATGTACAACACATGTATGAGATGGCAACACATAGCCAAACTGTGGACTAAGCACTCTGAACCCAGTACTGGCATAACCTGTCAGGTGGCATGAAATACTACAGTGACTGCAATACCAGTCTGATGTAGACCTACACTGACAGCAATACAAGCACGGGAACACACCGGGCCATTCGTGGAGCCTAAGAATGGCATCTTGCCTGAGTGGCAGACACTTCTGCAGCTGGCACACAGGCATACGTTAGGCCTGAACACAGCACGCATAACACATAGCACACAAATCCTGTGTGCCAAACAAGCACAGTCTGTACAGCTATACAACACTCCTGCTGCAGTTGTGTTAGGTACTTTTATTGTCCGGTACAGTGAGGTCATGCTCACCAGGCTGGACAAGGTGAAGGTCACAGTGATATGCTCATGGGGCACTATGGTCCACCACATAACACAAGCATACAGGTCAGTCAGATGCATGGACACATATGACACAGTCATTGTCCATGCCACTGCAGCTGACGTGTGATGTCCCTCACTGGAATACATGATAGGGAACATGGAAGGGCTCACTGAGCAAGTGACACAGGCTGGTAGAACCCTGACCTTGGTGGGCATCATACCCTCACCAGGAATGCTGACATATTACTGAATGCTAATGAATTACTGTAGCTACAACACCCTAGCTGAAAGGTTCTTAGCATGCAGTCACTGCATTGCTATGGAACAACTTCTTACCACTCCCACAACAGGTGAAAACATGCAGCACCTGTTCATCAACAACATGTAGACTATATGCCCCAGACCAGGTGTGTATCTCTCACTGCTAGGTTGATAGCATCTACATCTCACACTGTATATACACATCCCACATGCAGCACCTGCACAGAAGACCACAGTCATAATGTTACCCAGTGCAAATACCATGTATTCACATGTGGCAGGCATCACACATGGTAACTATTGAAGGTCACAGGTACATATGTGTATTTGGCACACACATACATCATGTGTGCATTGCCATAACTGGTTTAATCGATGTCATGCATTATTGTGAGAAACAACCCGCACACATGGGCATTCTGCGTGAGCAAAACACACGTAACATGTCTGGAATCAAAAGCCATAAATAATTGTGCTATTGTTTAGAAAGGGGAATGGGCATCCTGTGGTGTGTTTTCACAGTTGCCAAAAGGGATGTTCCTTTTATACATACTAACCCCCCATCACACACACTTGCTGGATTCAAACCCCTACCTAACTATGTTATGACACTAGAGACGGACGCATTAGCAGAGCGCACTACTCGCATTACTGGGAGATTTCCTTTCTCCTGATATACTTATAGGGTGCTGACATCATCAGTGTTTAGAAAGGGGAATGGGCATCCTGTGGTGTGTTTTCACAGTTGCCAAAAGGGATGTTCCTTTCATACACACTTACACACACACTAACCCCCCTTCACACACACTTGCTAGACTCAAACCCCTACCTAACTATGTTATGACACTAGAGATGGACGCATTAGCAGAGTGCATTATTCGCATTACTGGGAGATTTCCTTTCTCCTGATATACTTATAGGGTGCTGACATCATCAGTGTTTAGAAAGGGGAATGAGCATCCTGTGGTGTGTTTTCCCAGTTGCTAAAAGGAACATTACCCTCACACAGACTTGCACACAGACCAACCACAATCACCCACACACACACACTCTGGATAAGCTGTCATTCCCTAGGGCAAACAGCCTAGTGTTGACCTCTACACCCATATGTTTAACTGTCAGATGCACATTATTTGGTGCTGATAGCAGTGTTTGCAGGTCTTTATTGCCATAACATTTCCTGTTTGTATGAACAACTTGTGTATCTGTGGAAGATGTTTGCATATGGGGAAATCCACTATATCATGTATGTCTCTGTAGTCATTTAAGTGTGAGCACTGGTCAGATTGCTATAATGTTGTTGGTTACTGGAATAACACGTATATACCAGATATATGTGGCAAAATGCTAAACTGATATTTGGACTAAGTGTGTGAGCATGCCCAGTTCAGCCTTCCCATGGCATGTTGTGTGAAAGATGTCTCATTTATCAAAGTGTGTGAGCATGCCCAGTGTGAGCTTTCCATATGTTGAACTCTGCAGCCCATCACATTTGTGGATGAGTGTGAACTTCAACAAATATCTCCTGTTTATGGTTGTGTGTTCTGTGTCATGTTGTGTAGTTACTGTCCAAATGCTTTTTGTGTGAACACAACAGGGATTATACTGTGCCTGCAGGTTTTGCATGGGATACTTTGCATACAATTGTCAACATCCGTTCATACTGACCTAACACTGTAGTACTGTATAGTGTAGTGGTTCAGTACTTTCACTGTGGTGGACAGTATCCTGGGCTTTAGTCCTATCACTGCTTTACATTTCCATAGTGAGCACAACAGCCTGGTTAGGGTCCAGTTGTGCACATCTGACCATGTTGCATTATGTTCAGATATTAACTACTTACAACAGCCTCGTCCAACATCAGTAGTGTATTCCACAACATAGGTGTACATTGGCAAACACTACCGATGTGCCCTAGGCCATTTCTAATGCTAGTCAGAGAGTGTGTTTGTCCTTCAACACATTGTAAGTGTAGTTTGCCATGACATATGTCATGTTTAGTATACTGTGCCTTTGTCTACCCGTAACATAACAGTGATACCCAGGGTAAACCTACCATCTCCCATCCACTCATTAAGATTCCTGTTGAGGAGAATCAACGAGTGACTCTATGGATAACCTGTACTGGTAGTTTACTCATGCGTGGGGGTGGCTTCTGTGTTATGGATAATGCAGTGCAGCTTGTCCTATGTATGTCAGTAATGGGGTTCAGGTCCCTCATGTGCATGGCTCACTGCCATTCAGATTGTACAAGGTGCAGCATGTTCATTGATTCCAGCTTGGACATGGCTTTCTACATCAGGCACAGCTTGCGTCTGGGTGGCCAGCATGGCAGTGTGTGGAGTTGCACTCTGTTTAATCAGGCAACACATTACATCTGTTCAAGCTCTTTGATACTCCTGGTGAGGTACTGTTGTGGACTTTACAGTTGATGGAGGTGTCTGCTGAGGTACACCCACAGGGGCTGTTGTAGTCAATTGTAACGCTGATGAAGGATAACTGCAGAACCACAATGACCTCCCCTTATCTAGATGTCATAACCTTCATGATTAGGTTGGTATATGGATTGTTTCTGTTAACACTACAGCCACATGTTTGTCCAATGCAGGATATCTATCACCTTGTGTACCCAGGTCTGTCATTACATGTTAAGTATGTAATGGGTTAACACCTATGTGGTAATTGGTGGTCACTTACTGTATATCCACAGAGGTTGACTATAGAGTTTTCTCCATTTAACTTGCTGACATGGCTATGGCATCAGTTGTCTGTTTCTATGAGGCCCTTTTGTGGGATGCTTGTGTCAGCTGGAGTGTCAGATATGTTGGGCAGTTTGTAGTCCTCTGCAAACATGTTCAGGCACAGTCCTTACATGTTGGTCTGTACCTATGGGGCATATATACCAGACGGGGAAGGTCTCAGGACCAAGCTTTGTGGGATACCTGTTATATGTGGTTTGTAGTCTGACATGGCTGCAGCATGTCTGACCATGTCAGTTCTGTCGTTGGTCTGGTTTGCAACCCCTCTAGTGACATAGGGGTGTATATATAAGCTGGTGAGCATATCTATATTGAACATGTAGGGTATTGTATGGAAGGCTTTGCAAGGTCCAGCTACACTGTGTGGACCACATTGCCCTCCCCAGTGACCTCAATTACTGTTTCAACTGAGTCACACATGTTTAGGGGCAGGGTCTGCACTTAATAAACCCACACTGGGTAGGGTCGGGTGTCAATAGATCCCCAATATCTTTATGTCTGTGGTACATGCTGATCCTTTCCATAGCTGTGCAGACCAAGCTTCTCAGGATTCTGTGGTGGTTGTTTTTAGTATCCATTCAGGCGACACCTTTCTTGAGAACGACCACTGTTGTTATACACTGCTCTTTGGGTACATATCCTGTGGTAAGGCTGACATAATGTCAGGGAGGCAGCAGTCTGCTGGGAAAGATATTTTGCATTATGGGGGGGGGGTTTTGCACTGCACCTGTCAGGATGTATGTTGGCAATACGTGTGTGTGTTTGGCATGTTGTTTGTAATATTTGTGTGATCCAGAGCATATCTGGGAATTCACAACACGCTTCCTACCATCAGTTGCAGCAGCCTTGGGATTATCCTTAGTGTCCTGTACAATTTGTATCATAATAGGTTCATAGGTTCATACTAGGCTATCCACCCTAGGGCATTTGTAAGCCTAGCCACAGTGTGTGTGGCTTTTGCCACCCCTTGCTATGTGAATATTATGGTCATTTATGATTTACTTAGCTGTGCCTATGTCTGGACATGACACAGTAAAGACCCCCAGTGTACATCTACAATTATCCATCCATTTTGCCAACTTCCTGTTGAAGAGTGTCAGTGAGGGGCTCTGCCTAACATGTAGTGGTATTCTGTTCCAGGGTGTGGAGAGCCTCAGGGTTAGCTATCTGTCCCTCCAGCACATCCTATTTCATTATGTGTTGAGGTTGACATCTCTGACTCACACAGCTCCGATGGCTTTGAGTTTTCTGGGGTGGAGCATGTCCATTACTTCTGTGTTGGACATGGACTTGTACAACAGACATACAATGCCTCTGTGTAGGCTGTATGTGATTGCATTCAGCTGTGGTGTCTACAGCCAGGCAGCATATGACATATATTTGAGACCCTTTCTAACTCTTGGTGAGGTACCTTTGAGGTCTTTCTAACTGCTGCAGGTGCCAGGTAATGTACATCCCAAATGAGGCATTGTACTACATTATGGGTCTGATAAGGGAACAGTATAGGGGCACAATGACCTTTGTTGACGTAGATGTGACTCCTTTCATGATACAGTGTCCAATATAGACAGTCTTCCTAGCCAGAATGGCAATGTGACTGTCACATAACAGGTTACTGTCCACTTGTGTCACTAGGTCCCTGATTACTCCTTCCATACATAATGGTTTACCACCTATGTGGTAATTTGTGTGTACCTTGTTTTGTATTTGGTGGTACATTCATACTGTCCACTGTCTTCAGGACAGCGGGGTGGGGTTCCTGTGTGTGAGAGTGTGGTTTGTAGCATGCTACAGACTGTACAGCAGTCTTGCCTACGGTTAGTTGCACATGGGTGGACTGCAATGACGTAAGCATTGTCAGTTAACTGGACGTATAGGTGTCTGTGCTGAATATGGATACTCACCCTCCTTTTATGTTTTGTTCCAGGTTTTGTGGCCATAACACATGATATGTGGTATTACCTGGTAGTGCTGGTGTGCTGTCACGAGGCTTGCAGCAGGTTTCTATCACTGGACAGACATCGATGTTCTCCATACTGGGGAGGGCCTCAGGAGCATGCATATTGAGGTTTACATGTCTGGCATTGATCAGCATTACCCTTCTGTTTCTTTCCAGTTTTGTTTTCTATGGTGGTGGGTTAGTCTTTTCGGCCTTGCCTACAAAAGGATCTCTGTAGGTTGCAACAGCCTTAGGCAATATCCAGACGCCCATGGGTAAGAGGTGCAAGCCATCCTTGGAACAGCAGCATGTCTCACTATGGAGTCACCTATTACAACTGTATCAGGCATGTTGTTTCTCCTTCTGTCATGTGACTGTTTGGCACACCAGCTTTGTGTACTATGTGTTACATGTGCTATGTCTGGAGGTTGTTTTATTGGGTGTCTGCTTTGGAGGCTTGTGTTGGTGTTGTGTGTTTGTAATTAGGGCCTCTGGGAATGTTTTTGTGTTTATGTGTTTGGTTTACAGTCGTTGTAGGTCTATGTGGGACTGGGTTTGTGGTGTATGTGGTTACCTTCTCCTCCTGACTAGTTTTGACAGTACTGATTTGGGGTGCTCAGGCTCGGTTTGGCTACCTGGTTGCGTCTATCACATATATTTGTATTTATTGGGGTGAGTTGTTGTTGTGTGTGTACTTGGGACAGGTGTCACATTGCCTCTGGATTCACAGATTCTACTTGTTTTGCCTGGCCTTAGTGGATTGTATGTGTGGACACATTTTATTGCCATACTAGTGATCACTGATTACTTCACTTTTATGTTTGATCTATCATGTGGTAGCTTCCTCATTCTCTTCAATGGTTTAGTAATTGCTGGAGTCCAGCATGCCAGATGCCTGGGTGTATGGCATTGTGTCTTGTTGTTATTTGTGATTGCAGACTCCAAGCACTCTTGGCTGTGTTCATGGAATGCCTGTATAACATGTTCTGCAGTGTGTCCCATATTCTGGACTTGCACAGGGCCTTTCATGGATTCCACATTGGTTTGTAGGGTGCAAGCTATGCTTTATACATGTGTTTCACTGTGGTATTCTGGCCAGGGACTGGGGTTGGGATGTGTAACTACAGTGTGATTACTCTATGGTCTGGTCTTACCAGTGAGGGATACACTTCTCATCTTGACATCCAGTACACATATTTCTGATTATCACATCCAGTATGCTTACCCCTCTTGTGGAAGTGTTACATTTTGCATGTCCATTTTGTTTGATGGATTCTGGGAAATTTTCTACAAATGTGTCGGTGCTAGTATAATACAAAGAGTATAGTGACAAACTTCTCAAAAGCTGACTTCACACTTCTTCAGACTGAGATGGTATCCTTTAAGCCCACTGGGCCAGTGGAAACCACAACACACAATGGTGACTCCTTCACAGACGCTTTCTACAGACATCTCCAAGAAAGCATGGACCATGCAATCACAAATAAAACCAGGACCCTCTCCACCAAGGGAAAGTGGCCTGTCTGGTGGACCCCAGCCATAAACGAACTGTATCACAAAAGAAGCATACTAATGCAAAACAGAGCTAAATCTCCTAAAAGGAAGGCAGCTGTGATCAGCACTAGTAAAAAGCTACATTCTCTCATAAAGACATCCAAGGTCAACTTTGAGACAAAAATCACCAAAGACAATAAAGATAACCACAATGCCTTCTTCAGTTATGTCAGAAACCTGGGTGGGAACCCTCAGATATGCTCAGAGTTGGTACACAACAACATAAATTTCAGTGACCCGACAGATATTGGCAACATTCTGGCAGACAGGTTCAGTGCAATTTTCTCCCTCCCTCACCCCCAAAAGATGATAGTTATCACAGCTGAATGTAACCTCACTGTCATCTCAGATGTCCATGTGAGAGCCGCACTCAGCAAAGACAAAAACACAGCATCAATGGGACCTGATGGTATCCCCAGTTGCATGCTACGTGAACTCCAAGAGGAGCTAAACCCGTATATAAAAATTATATTTAACCTTAGCCTTGCTACAGGATATGTACCTGAACACTGGCGTACAGCAACAGTGGTCCCACTCCACAAAGGAGATGCCTCCACAGACCCTGGGAACTACCACCACACAAGCTTAACCAGCCTTGTCTGCAAAGCTATGGAAAGAGTCATTATGGAGCTCTTAAACAGAGACATTGGTGACCTACAGACTCTTGATCCCACCCAGTTCAGCTTTGTAAAGGGCAGATCCTGCCTTTTGAACCTAGTTGACTATTTTGAAACTGTCAGTAGGGCCACTGATGAGGGCTAAGCGGTCCACACAGCCTACCTGCACTTGGCTAAGGCCTTTGACACAATACCCTACTCAGGCATCATAGACAAGCTCAACAGCTGAAATATAAATCCATATGTCACAGGATAGGTTGCAAAATGGCTAAAAAACAGAACCCATAAAGTCGAAATTGCAGATGCCTTGTCAGATTCAAAGCCAGTCACAAGTGGTGTCCCACAGGGATCTGTCCTGGGACACCTCTTATTTGGCATTTACTTTTCAGATGTGAAAGCAAACATAGGAGGGTTGTGGCTGACACAGTTTGCAGATGACTGCAACCTAGGCACCATAGTGAATACATCAGCCGGCACACACATCCTACAGAATGCCCTCACAAAAACAGATAGCTGGTGCCAGAATCATGGCCTGAAACTGAATGCAACTGATGTGTAGTCATCCCCTTTGGGAGGAACAAAGTACCCACAAATTAACACATAGACAGCAACCCACTGAGCACAGAAAAAAATCAGACACCTGGGGACCCATGTAGATAGTGACCTCTCGTTTGACACCCATGTTGCCAAAGTGGTTAGAAAGACTTTCTATCTTGCCCACCTTATCATGAAGGGTTTTCCATCCAGATCAAAGGAGGTCATTGTACCCCTATACTTCTCCCTTATCAGGCCCATGATTGAATACAAAGCCCCAATTGGTATGTACCTCACCCAGCACTTGCAACAGCTGGAGAGACCCCAAAAGTACCTTACCAAGAGGATCAAGGGTCTACAACACATGTCATATGCTTCCAGACTAAAGAAAATCCAGCTCTATTCAGTAGCATACCGCCTACTTACAGGTGACCTATGCCTGACATACAAGACCATGTCCAATCAGGATTTGGTGGACATGCTCCACTGCAAGCAATCCAAATCCACCAGAACCATGAGAGCTAAAGATTTGAACCTCAGCACATACATGTATAGGACATGCTGGAGGGACAGATTCATAACTCAGAGGCTTCTCACACTCTAGCACAGAATCCCAGTTCATGTTAGACAGAGTCCCTCACTGACTCTCTTTAAGAGAAATCTGGACAAGTGGATGTGAGATCGTAGGTTTACCCCAGGGGTCCTCCCTGTGTCACTACTAGACAGAGGCACAGTCAATTAATTCGATTAAGTAAAGGGGTCATAATGTGTCACTACTAAGTCAGAGGCACAATATTTGGAATCTATTCTGTACACTTATTACCACTATAAGGGGTGGCAATAGCCACATCACTATGGCTAGGCTTATAAATGCACTAGGGCAGATAGCCTAGTAGTAAACTATGAAACTATGAAACTATGGTGTATGTGTAGGTATTTTCAGTCAAGCAATATAATGTGGTTTGGGGGGCTTGATATCTTCATGTATTCCAATATAGGCCTGGTGCAGTTCCTGCTATTAGGACAGTGGTCTGCAGCAAGCTATATAGTGGTAGGCAGTTTTAGCCATTGGTATTTTACCATGGCTAATCCATGCTGCTTCTTGTTGTGGTACCAACATGGGGGTGTGGTTATCCATGACATTTATTGCTAGTCACCCTCGTTTTGTAGCTTGTTCCATGTTTTGCAGCTGTACATCACTGTATGAGGTGTGACCTGGTAGTGTTAGGGTGCTGATGTGGGCTTTGACCCAGTTTTCTATTACAGCACTGATATCTACATTCTCTATACTGTGTGCGTTTACACTGCACGCATCTTGCTGTTTATACTTCTGGCATTGGGTAGCATTACATCTAGGTTCCTATCCCTTGTGGTACCTATGAAGGTGGGTTTGTGTTTTTGTGGTTCATGATTGGTAAGGGTGGATGTTAGTCAGGGTCCTCAGGTGTGCATATGGTACATGGTGTTACATTACTTAACACATGGCATTCATGCCTCAGGTGGTGCTGCAGGGCTGCCTCTGTCGGATGCACATACTACACTCCCTGTACATGTTTGGAAGCAGGTTGTGTCATGTTAGGTGTCCCTGTTACTATATGAGTGAGTCGGAGGGGGTATCAGTCCCAGTGTCCCTACTGAGCCAGTGTATGTGCTATGCGTTGCCTCTTTGCCAAGGCCAGGGCATACTGGGCACGCCTCCTTCTGCCTACTGGGGCAAGGTCAGGTTGTTCCTCCTCCGAGTCACCCTCTGCCTGCGGTGGCCTTGGCAATGGTGGGGGTATGTTTGGCCCAGCCCTATGCTGGTCCTGCTGCAGCTGTTTCTGCAGGATCATATTATGTAGCATAGCACATATCATGATCATTTGGGTACATGTAGTTGGTGTGTACTGCAAGGCTCCACCAGATATGTCCAGACACCGGAATCGTGACTTGAGCAGCCCAAACACACGCTCTATGACATTACGTGTTTGTGCGTGTGCCTCATTATGGCGTTCCTGTTCAGGTGTGTGTGCATTTCTGATGGGTGTCATCAGCCATGGCTCAAGTGCATAACCTGCATCCCCCACTAGGTGTCCATGTGGGAAGTCCCCACTGGCAAATGATTGGTACAGCTGCGTCAGATGCCAGATGTGGGAATCGTGGTAGCTCCCAGGGCAGTCAGCACACACATTCATTATTATGCCCTGGGCATCACACACGACCTGGCAGTTGATGGAGGGGAATCCCTTGCGGTTAATATAGGCTCTACCCCGCTCACCGGTTGGTGCTTTGATGCGTATGTGTGTGCAGTCTATTGCACCCAGTACCTCAGGGTATCCCGCTATTTGCTGGAAGAGACGCATATTGCTGGCCACAACCTCACGGGCATTAGGGAAATATACATGATCACTGACATGTGCTGACATGGCATCCAGGAACTGGTGCAGTACCCTGGAGGCTGATGCCTGTGATATCCCCATCATATCACCAGTTGGTCTCTGGAAGGTACCTGTTGCTAGTATTCTTAGGCCAACACATACCTTGGTTTCCACTGGGATGGGTTCCCCTCTGTTGGTTCTGTGTGTGAGACATGGCCTGCACAGCTCAACAATTTGCTGCAGAAGGTCTCTGTCCACTTTGTAGCGCTCTACTATCTCCAGCTCATGTAACCCATGGTAGGTGACCCTGGGCCTGTATACTCTTCTCCTTCTCCTCACTCTGGGTTGTCTGTCAGCATCTGCATTGTCACCACCCTCAGCAATTCACCTATGCCTGATTATAACAGCTATGGCAGTCCCTAGCATTTCTGCTCTGAGTTCAGCTTGTTCAGTTTTCAATTCTGATAGCTTACTCCTTTCTTGCAGTATCTCTTGAGAGAAACACCCTGCACTGCTGTTTGCAGTGTTTTAAGTGCTGGGTTGGGCTTCTTGTCTGCCTGTGTAATTGCCTGCTTCTAATTGTTATCACCAATTAACTCCAGCAGTATTCTCTGACAGCTTCCTTGTAATCTGGTTGTTTCCTTTTTCCTCTCTGTTTCCTCAGGGGGAGCAATGTGCACACCAGCATAAGCACACTCACAGTGACTTAAATGCGCGCACACATACTTACACGGTTTGGACTTGGCTGATTCATGGTAAAACGCGCGCACACAGCCTTATACATCAGGCAACAGGCTGCCTGATGTTTACATTGCCTTACACACGTGCACGCCCGCGCAAACCATTTTAAACGGTTTGCGACATGCTCCCACATGGTGAACCTGCCTTACACAAGACACGCCAGATGCACGTATATCAAGAAAGTTTGAGTGTAGGGATAGTGTACACCCTCTATTTCTTGACTTTCCTAGTGTTCTGTTGGGACACACCTCTCTCCCTGATGTCTGTCTGTCATCTGTCATGTTACACTGCTCTCCAATGTGATACATTTACTTCTATCATTCCCCCCCGTGATGTCACCTACTTCTTACTCTATTCCTCCCCCTTCTGTAACTCTTACACTACTCGAAAAGTGCTCATTAGCTATGTGGCAGTGTGATTCAGTATTGTAACCCTCATTTACATAGGATTGCCTAGTAATGTTTAGTTACATCTCTTACACTGAGCTTCCCCCCATTGGCAACCACTACACAGTGGCCATATTGTTTTTGGTCTGCTAGTCCCTGCATTGTCATTCCATGTACTACATAAAACCCACAATTGTGGGCTTATAAGCTTCGGTTTTCACTTTTAGGCAGCGCACCCTGTTTGCGGGTGCGCTGCAGTTGAACATCAAAATCCCGAAAAAAATGTTATTTTAAATAATTTTGCATCACTTTTTAATGCCAATGGCCACATATTTGGCCATTGGCATGCTAGATGACACATATGCAACCTTTATTTGGAGCTGACATAGCTCCGTTAATTTGCAGAAATGTACTCAGTTGTCAGCTGAGTACATTTCTGCAGCTAAAACGTCCATTACATGGACTGGTTTGGGCTTCCTGGATCGCTCAAATACCTAATTTGCATATCTTTGAGCTGCAAATGAGGTATTGAGCATTTCCACGCCCAGTCCATGTAAGAGACGTTTTAGCTAGTCTCTTACACAGAGGTTTGGGCTGTTCCTGGATCGGGAGGCTTACACGGAGGCTTACACTACTCTTAAACTCCGTGTAAGCCTTCGTGAATCCTGCCCTTGGTCTTCCTGGTGGATTCCAGCTATCTTTATGTACTTTAGGTATGACATGGCATAAAATAATTCTATTTGTTGATGCTTTACATATAAATATTTCACATCTTTGAAAGTTAAAAACCTAATCTCATACCTCTGCTTAATAGCTCTAACAGTTCCATAGGTTCATAGGTTCATAGGTAAGTAATAAGCCAGGTGCCTTTGCAGGCCATTGTAAGCCTTGTAAATTTACTTTTTTTGTGCTTGATATAAGCTATCCCATTAGGTTATAGACTGACCTTCCCATTCCATCACTGATAATTATATATTACCCCTAATGAGAATAACTGGGATCATACCAAAGATAATTTGAGGGGACACATGCATGGGATAAAGCATTTAGAAACTGCCTTTGTCCATTAGCAGTACCTGGGTCAGTTCTGGGGTAAATTTTCTGTTTCCCATCCATAGATCTATGTTACACTTGAAAATGGACAGGGATGAGCTTTGTTTTATGTGGATGGGGAGTCTGTTCCACAGCAGCAGTATCCTCTGTGACATATACCATCCATCCAAACCATTCTATTGTTGTTGCAGAAGTGGTATATTTCTCTAGACTGAGAATTTCTGATGTCATTTGATTTGCTGATGTGTAGTAAATCCATCAGTATTGGGTCAGAGGATGCCTTGTATGACAGACACAGGTCATCTCTTAGCAGTTTTCAGGATACCGAGTATAGTGACAAGGCTTTGAGCTGGTCCATGTAGGACTTGTTGCTTAGGCCTTGTATCCTTTTAGTAAGGTATCTCTGTGGGCATTCCAGTTGTTGCATGTGTCCAGACAGATGCTTGCCAATTCCATATCATATATTCCATATATATTTTACAGATTGGGATCTTAATTGTACCACCATGCATGTGTTTCTCTTGGAGATACCTGCAGGGAGATATTGGTTGAGGTATTACATGTATATAGTTGATACCAAGCTTTATCTTTCCTTTACATTCAATAAAGAAAAATATCTGTCTAGACTTTTTACTGAATGGTTTCTTGAAATACTGGATAGCATTAATGTGAGCTTGTAAGGCTGAACTCTGACAAGATGGTAGTGCTCATTTTAAACTCTTTGGCGCTTTGAATATATCATTAGTCCATCCTGGAGGGACATTGCACTGTGTTAAGTGCTGTAGAAGATATTCAGATTCCAAGTTTACCTTTAGATCTGTGTAATACATTTTCTTTTTACTATCAGAAAGTCATTCTACATTAATTATTTGATCCCAGAGTAGAATTTATTCATCTTACTTGACAGTTTCATTTATTCATAGCTTGGCTAATAAAACATACTGTTTCTCAAATACCTTACATTCAAGTCTGACACCTGCAGCTCTGGTAAAATGTGACCCAGTTTACTGTCCTATGTGCCAAGGTCTGCTCACATTTGTCTGCACTGGAGACATCATTACTTTAGTTATTTCTTCACTGGAGGATCACCTGTAAGGTGATACCCCTGATGTGTGTAGCCCAGTACAACCTCACATAGTTAAAAGACCTGCTCACTCCAATCGCATATCTTAACATGTGTGCTTGGGTCATGGGAGCAGCTTCAAATTTCTACACCTACTCTACACACATCTGATACTTGGATGTTTGCATTTATTGCCCAAGGTATATGAGAATCTCAGCCTTTGTTCATTAAGGGCAGGACAGACTACTAGTGTCTTTGTTTAGTAAGATTTATTTACTTAGCTGACATGATTTAAATATTTTTTTTACTGTCTGTATGTACCTGTATATCTCATATTTGTACTCCTTTATTTCTGGTTTGTTATGCTTGATGAGGTGCTATGAATAAACCTATGAATGTTCCACTGGAAAAAGACTCACAGTCCATCAGGTATAGCTACATGATAAACCTGTCATTTGTCAAGTTGAACCACTGCTACCCATACACCACACTTTACAGGTATGCAGAAAGCTTCAAAATTATGAATTAAACAAAATAAATATAATTAACTGACAATTATTCAAGGTGACTCTTGCAACATTTGCATATAGTCTAGTGCAAAGGAGCAGTGATCAGTTCTCTCCAACATTCTCTTCAACAGAATAAGTATGTTTTCTTTCCTTACTGCTATACTCCTCTGTGGGTGCAAAGCAAGAGACAAAAAAAAATAAAGGAAATATTAAGAGGAGACCAAAGTACATTAGCTCCAATATATGTGCTTTTTGTTGACTTTCACGGTGTATTTTGAATGTTCAGACATTTTAAATGATATAACATTTCTGAATGAATCTTCCCCTTAAGCTGAATCAATGGTATGTACCATACTGGATGCTGCAGACAAAGAATTTGGGCTTTGCAAAAGCCTGTTATTAGAGGACTTTGTTTTATCTTTTTCTTTTTTTTCATAATTTACAGCATTATCACATTATGATATTAAGATCAGGCTTTGTCCACAGCACCTCAGTTTAGCATGTTTGCAATATGTTGTTACCAAGTCCATATGCCTTGTAATCATAAAGTAATATATGGTACAATGTGGTATATGTTCAGCATATATTATCACAAAAAGTAGAATTAAAACACACAACACTGAGGGATTATGAAAGAATCCCACCACTGGAAGTAAGAGTGGGACCATTTCTGCAATCATAGAAAATGCATTTCGGAGACATATTAGCCACAATGACGAAAGACCTCATTGATGGTTAATTTGCAGGTTTCTGACTTGCCTGTAATTACTGCAAGTGCTATCAGCACTTTATTGTGACAAGTCACCACTAGAGGCCCATGTATTATAGTGGGACAGGCACCACCATCTCTCTCACACACACACACACACACACACACACACACACACACACACACACACACACACACACACGACCCCACTCACCTGATCGCATTCTTGGACACATTCATCTATTCAGCTGTATACACACATGCACACACACACACACACACACACACACACACACACACACACACACACACACACACACACACACATGAAACCACTCATCTCTCTGCATACACTCACACATGCAGCCACACAAATACATCCATGCTTATACACTGCACCACTATGTACAGAAATCTGAATGCAAGCTTTTGGCCGTGTTCATTAACACAGCCAGCCAAGGTAACCTGCTCATCTTGGGTGAGTAAATGTTTTACTGCAGGCATAATTAGCATAGGCTGCTCCCCTGGAATGTCTCGTTAGCACTTGTAGTAGGTTGCACAGACAGCCCACCGCAATGCTACATCACTTCATGGTGTATCACTGTGGTAAGTCTGTCTCTGAATCAGAAATGGTTAGCGAAAGGGGCAAAACAGAGTTACTCCCCATGGTAACTTTTCTGAATTCCAGCACTTTAATTTAGAGGATACAATAAACATAACTGTTCAATGGACAATAAGCAGACTCTGCATATAAGCTAACAATGCAGGTATCTAAAACCAAAGAAAGAAAACTGCATTAAATATCTAATATTAAACCATTAATTAAATGTTATATTTCTATGACACTTTCATTGATTCTTATGAAACTTTTCCATGTACATTTTTTATTGTGTTATTTAATATGGTATATATTCTGTATTAAAACACCATGAATATGTGAGAGCTGTGATACAGCTGTAAACATTTTTCTGTTGTTTGGCTTCACTTTATCTATATGTAAAACAACTTTGACATGCTAAGATAGCATATTATACTGAAAACTCTAATAAAAATTAAACAAAATAGTTTAAGAATTTGCAGGAGCCTTGCATGATTGGGAACAAGAATAAAATGACAGCTGTTAAATGTATCGTTTACATAAATAAATCATGTTCTGTTTGCATTTTGTTTCCTAAGATTTGGCGGCCTGTTTCATTTTGTTACTGCCATGGAAATAACTCTGACATTATACATAACAAGTAAGTTGTAGAAAAAGAAAAATGCTGCATCTACATAACATCATATTTTAATTTCATGTTAGTATTACTATACTTTTGTACTTCCTACCACAATCATGCCTCTCAGCTGTCTGTAATATTTAGTGACATCCATAATTTTCGGTCAAAATGTTGTTCCATCCCCTTCTAAAACTATACTTTTTTGACAAAATGTTGAAGGTTACAGTCAGTAAATATTGATAGTAATTGAAGTTACAAACTGATTTTTACTTTAAAAAAGTATGTTAAATTATATCCTCTTTTTTATCAAATTTCTAAGTTAATAGTAACTGTATTTAAAAAATAACTATAATTTGGACGTTTCTTTAATTTTGTTTTGCTTTGTCCTTAATTATGAACATAAAAGTTTGAGAGCTATAGCCACAACAGACCAATTTTTACATGCAAAAATGTTTTGCCAGATACTTATTGCAGATTTGTTTTTGCATATCCTTATTTAGACATTTTTGGAAAGATGAGAAATACATTAATGTCCTGTTACAGCCATTAAATAGATACATGCAATTTAAACCTTAGCATACAGGTTGAAATAAACCATACAATTACTGTAAACAATACAAAACACAATCACAAATAGCATATATTTCACCAAGCAATTGCAAATATAAAATAAAGCCACAATAGATTGTCAAATGGGAATTATCTATATTGAGTACTATATAAGACAGCTAGAAAGAAATAAACAAGTCACTACATAATACCACATCTGATTAACAAGAGTACACCTCTTTGACTGGAAATAAGCACATGGTTGTTACAGTATTGTAATCTTAAGATATATAAGCAGCTGTTTGAATAAGGACTTTGTTGCACAACTCTTTTACTAACTAAGCTTTGTTGCCCACATTGCATAATGCGTCCATTTACAATGAAAACTTAAAAAAAGATGTACTGTAGATTGTTTTTTTCATTACAACATACAATGTTATCGTATGTATCAATGAAAATAAAACATGTTGCACAGAAGACTGGAAATATATAAACACATATTAAGAAAACTAAGTAATGAGTGGTGGTACATTAATTATGCTTTGCCTTTTTTGTTGAGTGGTTGCGTTTTATGAGTAATCAGCTTTCAGCATCAATGTTTTCATGTGTGTCAACAAATTCTTTGTGTGTATGCATGCATGTTTAATGTGAGTGCGGATACTAGCAAAAGTGGATTTCCATGGGAATGGTTGTGTTGATTTGCTACGGGGGCTTGTCACAGTCTTAATAAAACTGTGATGATTGAATAGCCTGTAAGAAAGGAATGTGCTAGCTGCTCTCATGTCTTACAGCAGTCTGTTGTACTGCAGGAGCAGGTAAAAGCTCATGCACTAATCTAACGCTGGTGACAGATGGAAGAGTTTTATGTAGGAAAGTTAGCTGGTGTACTGTACTGACATTATAAATGGTAGATGTAACAAAGTGGAGCTTGCGTTTTTTGGAAATATAAAAAACACGCCTTGTTATACAGTTAACCTTCCCTCTTTTTCTTTCACTCCAGATATTTTTTGAGTTGTTCACTTGTTCTATACTGCATACTACATTTTAATAAGGAAGTGAAAACTTGCATTGTGGCTTCATTCACAAAAGCTAAGTCACAGCTGGAATAATTTAAGAATGTTCTCCTATTTGTTATTGCAAAATCATAATACCACTATGAAATGAATTGATAATAATACAATTAAACTATGGGCAAGAGTTAGAAAACCTTGCTGCATTATGGTAAGTGAATTTTTGTATGAATGGCCACATGCGATGCTTGTGTGATTCAGAAAAACAGACTCTGCATTGTGGACAGACAATGAGTACAACCATAGCTAATCACAAATAAGAAACCTTACTGAGCATGTGTTTGGGCTGCTGAAGGCATTCTTTCTCTGTTTGGCTTCATCACTTGGTGCAGTACAGTATGACTCTGGCACTTCTGCAAACAAACAGTATCAGTGTGTTGCAGTGTTACTATCACACTTAGGAAGCAGTTGTATCAGGTCCCAGCACAGCAGGCAGCAGAGCCCGATTCAGATTAGGAGGTAGGGGAAGAACCAACAGCAAGGCATGATCATTCCAGAAGTAGGTGTGCTCACTGTGCTGTGGCACTGACAAAGAGGCAGCAAACTGCCCAGAGCTTCAGAGAATTGTATGCAAGAGGAAAGCAGATATACTAGAGAAAAATGATGCATGCAAAACCAACACCAATTTGTGCTCACCCATGCACAGGCTGGTCATGCTGTTCATCAGACATAGGCAACCCAAGTAACAATGTACAAAGAGCAAAACACGGTTATCATCATTTGCCCAGGTGAAAAAGTGAGCACAGGAGTAGTTGTTTTTCACGGGTGTGTGAGAACTGACAAGTATGAAATGAAAATGTGATTTTCTGTGAAATGTCAGTTTGGGGGAGGTGTCCTTTAATATAGCAGTCATTGGGAAGTGGTAGTGCCAGTGGAGGTGCGTGATGTACTGGGAGCTGTAGTGGTGTGAGTGTGGGTCTGCTGGTACACAACCTTAGTAGTAGTTGTAGCAGAGTGGCTGTCTCTACTGGATAGGCCTATGCCATGTATACCAGAGAGTTCAGCATTCCCTACATGCCTCTACCCATGAGAGCTGGCTCTTCCAGGAGATGCACTGGATGTACCACAATACTGGGTAGATGACACTGTGTTCTGTGATGTTGAATGATGTCCAGATTTTTGCCACATATTTTTTGTCTGTTCCTCATAGAATTTGTGGTTTTCTGGCAAATCACTGAGGACTGAAGTCACTAACTAATGATATACACTGAGTTTTAGACTTCAAATCCTTCAGAAAATCCATGCTAACACAAATTCTGCTATTCTAGTAACTTTTTTAACTTTATAAAAGCAATATTTAAAATCTGTCCCTATTTTTGAACCTTTGTTCCCCCATTATTTTAGGCTTTGTCCAGATTTCTTGCACTAAGAGATTGAGATGTATGAGTAGATTTTCTGTGGGGTCTCTCCAGGTCTGCTCCCACATCTAGCAATGCACTGTGGGTGTCAGTAGAGGTGGCACTCCTGGAGACACAGGCAAAGACCTCCTCTGTCTCTGTAGAAGGTGTTACTCTTGATTGCCCTTGACCTGTTGCCCTAACCTCACATGCCACGAGTTGTGTTCTTTGTTAGGCAACAGCTTATTATATCTCAGGGTCTATGGAACACCATTTCATAATTGTGGCTGTGGCCATTGACGCATTAACATTTGTGGCAATATCATCCCGAGTACAGACTGAGTAGGGCTAGTCATCTGCCAGCAGGCCAAATAGCAAGTGCCCATGAAGACGGAGGGCCAGAAGTGCCACCTCAGTCTCTACTTCAGAGAACTTGGGGTTACTGGTGGATATTCCAGAAAATTCAGCTGTGTTCTTCTGCTTGACCTGTTTTTTTTGCCATTACTCTGTTGGTATGGAAAACAGTTAAACTATCAGCCTTTTCCTGCATGGCTGTTACCAGTCTTGACACCAACAGTGTCTTTCTTGGTCATATGGCACGTTGTTTGCACCTGGCAGTTATATAGCTATATCCATAATATTTAAGTAATGTCAAGCACACAGGTTTACTGAGCACATTTCTCCCCAAAATAGAATCACATGCCAGTACAACTGATCAAGGTCACATGACTGTTCTCAGTGTTCAAAGTAGTTTTTCTATTGACATATGAGCAGTGTATACATCAGCCAAATGTACTTCCAGAAAGTGGTATTATACACACACTCTACAATTGTATTGAACTGTACTCTCAGTATGTGCTCATGGGTGTGACTCCCATTAGGCTTAACAATCCTACAGTCCAGCAATTGCTTTACTTTTGTAATCCCCCTGTCAATGCATCTTTCTCAATACACCTACAAGTACTGACAAACATACATTTTATTATGACAACAGGTTGAATAGCAGTTAAAAGAAGTTTTGTAAAAATGAACTGAGGTTTTGCAGGTCTCAAACTATAAACACTACAGGTTTATTCAGTAGGTGAATGAGGTTTTCTGCCTGCCATCTTACTTATATTATGCAAATTCACCTTGCTGAGAGCAATGAGCATGCTAATTAAGACTCAAGTCATTAATGTTTTGAATCACTCGATTTGTGCAATAATTATTGTATTCAGTCCTTCATAATACTATGCACACACCAGGGCCACTGTAGACAGCACTTTGCATGAGCAGTCCAGGCCATGCTTCCAGAGGGATTTCTAAATCCAAATGTAACCATCTGTACCTGGAATCACTGTAGTGCTTGACTGGTTAACATCATACACAGGGATGCAGGACTTCCACGTTTCACACCTAAACTTGCCATTGTGAGCCAACATCATAAAGTATCTATATGTTTTTTACATGTATCTCACAAATGAGATGTCCCTGAATACCAATCATTGCCCAGCAGACAGGACACATGGAGCTAGATCTTGATATTAGTTCTGTGTCATTTTACTGAGATTCTTCTAGGTGAGGCAACATGACTGGATATGTAGGGGGTGGTGTGATGAGGATCCAAAAATCTTTATCCCATCTTCTCTAAGGATTACAGCTGGATACTCATGCAGGAAGGCTATAAAGGGCCTCAGTATAAGACTGAAACCTGGAGTAGTTTAGCCCAAGCTGTCACCTATGCAACTGGCATGTCACACATGGAGGGATAATGTCATCACCATATCAGTGATATGCAGCACAGCAATCATGAGCCCCTGGGTTGAAATAAGGATAAAGTAAAACATCAGGCACCACCTATGTACTGTAAGTCTAACTTATCTCAGCTGTACATATAACCTGCCATTGCTTGCTATCCACATATATTACACAGTGGTCTTTTTATCTCTATAGCTTCTGAAGAAACTGAAGTGAACAGACAACCACTTAGGAGATGGCTGGAGTGCCTAAACATATGCCTGAATGTGTATACTGACTTCAGACTGCACAACTTTAATATTAACTACAGCAAGAAGTCATTCCAAAACAGTATACTTGCCATGTACCACTGCCAGTTATGTGGTAACTGTCAAAGGGCGCAGCACGAATGCTGAATGTTATTAGTGTGTTTGTGGATTAATCCTATCATGATCATAGACAAGTGCATCAGGATGTTAACACTCTGCTTCACATTGTGAAGATGCTTTCAGACTAAATACCCCTTATGTTATGATAAAACATTTAAATGAAGGTTTATGTCTCATTATGTTTACTATAACATTAGACAAGGGAAATATGTATGAGCAACATTCTTAGGTGAGTGAGCATCTATGTTATGGACATTATTTGTCAATGTAGTTGTTTCCTTTGCTTCTAACATGTGAGTGAAATGTATCTGAGCAGCATGATTTGTTTGTATCTGTGCACTTGTCTCAGACATCATTATTGTGTCTTGAACAAGAAAACACTGCTGGCTTGTCCAAATAGCCTATCATGTTAATCCTTTTTCTGTCAGAATGCTGGTGATGATAACTATTGACTCATGTTCCCACTAAGGTGTGTATGCTAACACTTTTATTAAACAGAGAAGGGTTTGTTGATCCACCAGGTATATATTACATTTAACTGCATCAAGGGAAAAAACATATCAGCTTCAGCTTTTCATTGTATTTGTACATCTCTGTCTCCCCCACCCTCTTTTCCACACTCCTTTCTATTTCATACATTTAATTTGTTTATTATTTTTTTTCTCCTTTAATCTACTATGATATGCAGCAGCATCACAACTTGTACCCATCCCTTTAGCAAGGCCTGTTGGCTCCCCACACGTGGCAGGAACAGCAGCATCCAACACATCTGGGTCCCTGTCTGCTACAGTTTAACTGACACCTCCAGCCTTACCTGCATCACCCACTTCAGGTAGCCCTGCACAGGTTGCTGAGACAGTTGTACCTGTCCATAGCAGTTCCAGTGGAAGTGACACCTTTGTCACACATCGACAACTGGAGCCATTGTGAGGAAGATTATTGATAGGAGGATGGATGCACAAATTTGTCAAATGGAGAACCTTGTCCAGCAACTGCTTGAGTCTCTTCTCTGTCCAGCACTGTCTCAATAATCTTAGACAGGGCTCAGTGGTGATGACATCCAGGGTGTTGAGCAATCTCTCACTGAGTGATAGGTGGCAGACACTGCAGCTGTGGACATCCTATTCTAACCGAAATCCTTGTTTTCTCCTCCCTTTAGTGTCCATGCCCATATATATCTATATCTTTATCTATATATCTATATCTATATATATCTATGTAAATATATATATATATATATATATATATATATATATAGATATATATAGGTTTACCATTAGAATGTCAGCGTATCATTGTACGGCTATGTAGTATTCGAACTACAGGGATAGATTCCTGTCACAGAGACCCCCCATGCTTTGGAACAAAATTCCAAACTACATTAGGTAGAGCCCCTCACTAACACTCTTCAAGAGAAACCTTGACAAGTGGATGGGTAACAGAAAATACACCCCTGGGATCACTTCATTGGCTCTGCTTGACAGAGGATCAGTTAATCAATGGGGCGGCGAAAGCTAACACACTCTGGCTAGGCTTATAAATGCCCTCGGGCAGATAGCCTAGCACCTACCTATGAACTTATGAACCTAAGATGTTCGAATACTTCATGTGTGTACAGGTTAAATGAGTGAACATTATATTTGTGAATGGACTGTCCATTCACAAATATGAACGTTTGAAGGGATGTACAGGGATTGCGGTACAGTGCGGTTAAGGAAATACATCCCTTTCCTCACTGTAGTGTGATCTCAGAGTTGGAATATATAGTTAGGTGGCGTGGGGGAGCAGCCCCCCACAGGGGGTTGCAGGGTGGCTTGCTCCCCTGCATAAACTGAATGTTAGGTGTGCTAGCTAAGGAGTAGCGGCAAGGGTGGCATTGCTGTTTTGTGCAGAAAATGTCGTGTCTGACATTTTTGGCATTAACAGCTGATTTTCAACTTTAGGATAGTTAGGTTATGTGTATTTTTGGCGAATTAGTTCGCTGTTAAGTACCTTTTTTTTTACTTTGGAGATTTCAATAGTAAATCATATATATATATATATATATATATATATATATATATATATATATATATGCATCCTTGCATCAAATATAGATTAGCACACATGTCTCATGACCCTGTAGGGCTATCACATACCTTCTTTTCTCTTGCTACGACTGTATGTGAGAAATCACCCAAAGCACCATCAAAACTTGTGCTAAATACATGAGCACTACTGTTGTTTATTCTTCCCTGTGCTGCAACATACTCTTACATAATTTTTCTGCAAGTCCCTGCTGCAGCCACAACCAGGATATCTAACAAGCTCCTTGTTGCGCATCCTTTCCTGCTACAGTAATTGTTATATATACACAGTATATATACCAGTAATTTGCTTTCATTTCTTCACTGCATGTTTCACAGTTATTTATAATGTTTAAGTATGCCTCATAGCTGTCCTTTTAACAGGTCTAATGTGAACTCTACAATGCTTTTATATTTAATCTTTTTATCAGTTTCCAACTTAAGAAACTGTCATAACATACCTCAAGTTTTTCACATATAAGCAGACACAGACAAGCAAACCTGTAGACTAAAGTAATATAGATATGTCTAAAATTAATAATTAATAAATGGTTTAACTAATATGCATTGTTATAAAATTCAGTAGATAAATAGTAGGCATCCTTTGATCCCAGAGGATCATGGGTTTACTCCTTATTGGACTAATTGAAGCACCGTCGTCTGTGGCTGTGCAATCCAATCTGGGATTGGCAGTCCTTTCCACATTCTGAGCAGCAGTAGGCAGATGTCAGTCTGGTATCATGGGCATGGATCTTCCTGAGGGCTTTCCTCTGCTCTTCTGCTCTCCTAGCCATGGTGGTTTCATACATGCGGAGAACTTCCTTCACTTCCTGTCCAAGGTGAGAGAATGCCAGGTGTTCATAATGATGGACAGGGTACTGTAGTTATGATCGCTTATGTCCTTGTATGCATTTTGGGTTGCCCTTTCAGCCTCTTTCCTGACTCCAGCTCTCCAAAAAGGAGGTCATTTGGTATTCAGCCATCAGTTTTGCATGAGACAAGACCCATCCAATGCATATGTCTCTGTTTCAGGAGGGTGAACATGCAGGTGGTGTCTGTCATCTCAAGCATTGTGCTGTTGTGGATCTTGTCCTGCCATGAGTTATCAAGTATGCCCCTAAGGCAATGCATATAGAATACATTGCATAGAGTACATGTTTCACTGGTATACCGTAATGTGTTCAAAACACAGGCTGTGTAAACCTGCACCTTGGTGTGCACAGTGAACTTATTATTTGCCCATATGTTCTTTCTCAGTCTGGAAAACATTTTGGAGGCTTTTCCAGTGTGCTTTTGAGCTCACTATCAAGTGACAAGTTGTCAGACAGTGTAGAGACTATGTACACAAACTCATGGAAAACCCCATCTCATTGTCACTCACCCTGATTGATGGCTCATTGCTCACATTTTGTGGGCCTATATCACGTTGTCGAACTCTTAAAAGTTCGAATGTCATATGGTCAACACCATATGATCGTACTGTTAAAAGTTCAAATGTTTCAACGGAGATCTCCTTACAGTGTGGAATGGGAAGATTTCCCTTTTCTGCACTGTAGTGCAATCTCAGAGTTGGGCATTCAGGTAGGTTTTTTCTTTGGTTTATTTTTTTTTATTACATTTTCGAACTTTTAAAAGTTCGAACATATGGTGTCGACCATATGACGTTCTAAATTTTATAAGTTCGATTATGTAATATAGATGCCATTTTGTCACATTACCTGGGTATTCTTTAAACTGGTTGTGAGGCCAAATTCTATATACACATTTGCAAAGGGAGTCATGAGTGGCTGAAGCTCTTGCTGAGTGTGAGCCACAATAGCTGCATCATCAGCAAACAGGATCTCCCTTAGAGGCTTCCTAAGCACCCTGGTCTTCGATCTAAGTCTTGACAGTTTGAAGAGGATGCCGTCCATTGTGGTTTGGAGAAGATATACTCTGTATCAGTTCCAAAAGCCAATTTCAACAGAACTGAAAATAAGATACCAAATAATGTTGGAGCCAGTACACACCCCTGCTTTACTCCACTGAGAATCTCAAAAGGTTTGGATGTCGATTCATCGTACATGATGGTCCCTTCATGCTTTCATGGAAGGCCCCGATAAATCTAAACAGTACTGGAGGACAGCCAGTATTTGCTAAAATTGCAAACAGACCTTTCCTATTGACAAATTCAAATGCCTTAGTCAGACCAATGAAAGCAAGATACAGAAGTTTGTTCTACTCCCTGCACTTTTCTTGTAGTTGCCTAACAGAAAAAAAACATGTCTATAGTAGACAGATCAGCTTTGAACCCACACTGAAACTTGGGGTAAACTCTGCAAGAACGTGGAGCCTCTTCAGGTAACACATGCAAACAGCTTCCCCATAGTAAAGAGAAGGGAGATAAATACCAAACTTACCATAAACTATAAGGCCCAGAGTACCAGACCTACATTATACAAGTAATGGTGCTATCAGGATTTTTTTATTGAATTATAAAACCTGTTTCACAGTTCAAATTTCTTTGAAACAGATTTTCAGTTAAAAATTAAACATGCCAAATGTATCAAGCACAATGTACCTGCATTGTCTCTTTTCAATATGTTACTGTGTTTTGCTATGTTTATTGCCATTCCTGCATTTTAGTCTTGTCTTGTTTGTTTACAGGCCAACTTCTTGAGTTAAACCATTAAAATTAAAATAACTTCTCAGAGAATTCTTATGATGTCAGTTAAATGTGATAAATGAGTAGAATGAGAGGGTTGCAACGTTCTGAGAGAACAGTAATAAAATAAGGCTAGAGAGATGCAATTACATTGTACTTTGTACAGAACTGCAGACATGGTTAAAGTCTGACCTCGAAGGGTATTGCATGTAAAAATACTCATGAATGCACCTATAAAAGTAAGATATGAAGGGGAGCGGACCTGATGAACTGCTAGCAAACATTTTAAAGAAGCACCAGAATTCTTTTAGCCAGCAGCAGTTATTAAAGACATATTAATTAATATTTTATTTGGGATGTATGTTGTTCTGAAGGAGGGGAAGTCATTGTCAGTGAGCAGCAGCATTTATATGAGGTGTAAAGGATATATTTAAACATGTTTTTTTTTACTTGCAGGAACCCATTATTAGGCTGCATACTTCAATGAGCTAGGTACTGGGAGTATTGTGCAATTTATACCACATTCATCATGTTCCATTGGTACTTTCTTCCAGCTGTGTTGTTGTTCCTGCACTAAACCTATGCAGAGTATGCTAACTATGTATGTAAAGTGTACAGTGCAGTGTAATCCAGTAACTACATTCTGCAATGTTCATTTGCTATCTGTCCGGAGGCTTGTTTTGTTCCAAAGGCAGTGAACCATCATAGTGCTCAATTTAGGGCTCAAGTCCTAAATGAGGACTAATATTATCCTTTCACTGCTATGATTCTGACCGTGTCCATATAGAGGGCTTTCTCTGTATTTGTCTCTATGTATTTGTAATTGACCTTAATCACCATGCTGGGAGTTTCCTAGTTAAAATGATAAGACTATTAAGGAAAAACTCAACACCTACCCAGTCAGAGGCTCTTGCAGGTCCAGCAGCAATGAAACTAGCACTATATGGTGGAAGACTTGGGTTCAAGTCTCAAATAAGAGCTAATGTTATCCGTTCACTTCTATGATTCTTTGGAATTAGTGGGTAGTGTAGTAATGCCATAATGCATTATGGAAATTAATCATTTATTTAAATTAATACTGATATTACATACCAATTGAATGAAACCATGTGCTTTTCCCTTTTTTCCTCTTGAGATGGGAGATATAGCAAGCTAGATGCAATACAACATAACTGCACCAGTCACTATACTTTACAGGCATGTTTTGCAACACCACCCTCTTTGATTAAGTGAAACAAGTGTTTATTTCTGAGAAGGTTCTGTAACTTCACGCAATGACATAATATGGGTGTGTACTATATAATATAGCTAGAGAGGAGCAAACAACTTTCCAAGTAAAACATCACCATTAATTTGTCTCGATAGTTTGCTCCATGTTGCCTAAAATTAGTAATTTTTGATAATTTCTAAAATAATATTACCAGTATTTTAAAAAGTGCCACTAAATTAGAGCCTTTTCCCAATTATTTTTGCTTTGTCCATAATTCTGGAGGTTAAATGCTGAGTGTTGTGCTTTCCTGGGAAGGATAATTTAAGCTTATGTATTTGGCAAGTGCTAAGTCTAACGGCTGCAGTGACCTGGAAGAACAGCCAGCTAGGACAATCACTGTATTTGAAAAAACACTACACACAAACATACATCAATGTCAAATGCTAACTTACATTAGTAGGTGATCTGCAGTGCAATGTGTGGGAGACAGAGAGAGAGAGAGACAGAGCGAACAAGAGTGAGAAGTAGAAAATAAACTCTCTGAAGTGTTATTCTCATCTTTTGCTCCTTTCTCTGTATCCCCCTCATAATGTATTACAATCTACTCATCTTACAAACAAATTATTCTCTCCCAAATGCATTTAATTATATATCCTGAAATGTTACCTGAGTTGTTTAAAAATTCAATATTGCAGATGTGTTCTTGTACCTCTCAAGTGTACCTCATTACGAGGAACGTACCTCATTTGGGGTCTTAAAAAGTTCATGTTCCTCGAAGTTCCTCAAAGTTCCACATTGAAAGAGTCTGTCACACATTCAGTGTTAGGAATTTGTTTTAAGTGAAATCCATGGTAAATATAAATTAATTATATTAATTCATTAAAGGATCTTCTTTATAAGTAAAACCAGCATATTTTAACCATCCTATGACCTTCCTAGTTGAAGTTGTTAGTAAGCCATTAGTATGTGTTCCTCATTTTGCCCATTTGTTCCACATTATGAAGGAGAGTGTTCCTCATTTTGGAGATGGAAGGTTGAGAGCTATGTCTTTTATATGTATTTTAACAAATATAGTACTAATAGTTTTCACTTTCTCCTGGCATTCAGCATCTCCCCTTCATTGTGATATATATATATATTTTTTTGTAAATCACACACGAAGAGTAAATAAGATACATTTTGCTCAATATGCAACTAACACATTCAAGCATGGAATCCTATTTCATAATTCAGTACTTAATTTGCTTAATTACATAACCTTTCCACAAAGGAAACAAAGTTATTAAAATAAAAGACATTACAGTATATGAAAACAATTACTTTACAATCTAACTGTATTTTGCAAGAGTCATAGCATAGCTAGGATACACACAGAGGATAAAGGTAGCTAAGAGGCTATTTGATTAAGGTGTTCTATGTAAAAAAATGCATCTGTAAAATGTGCCATGATTTAACAAACACATCCTCTGCATAAATTGATAAAAGAAATACTTTGATGTTGAATTTCATTTACCGTGTTTCACTTCTTTGCTCTTATTACAACAGGACAGGATAATGTTGTCCCTGTAGACATGGACTTTTTAGGCTTCAATAAGGCATTTGACTTGGTATGTCTTAAGAAATTCTTGAATAAATGTCCTAAAGTTAGGTATCCATACAAGAATGCTGAGGCTATGGAAAAGTAGTTAGTTAAAAGGGTACAAAATGTGACCTAAATGGACATCAGCGAGACAAAATACAGTAACTGTTTGCAGTGTGTCAGGGGTCAATATTGAGAATCAATGGTTATCAGAATGAACATCGTGGAGCTAGCTGAGTATGTTTAAAACAAGACTGTTGATTTGTATTATGAAACCAAGGTGAGGGCATGACAGACGATGAGAAAGAAAGTCTCAGAAAGGATCTAGGTAAATTAACTAGATAGGTAGAAAGCTGTCAACTAAGATTTAATATAGGCAACTATAGGCAAATATAAATTGCTGCATCTACATCACAGTAACCCAGGTACCAATTACAGAGCAGGGTGGGTGGAACTAATGCAATTATTTCAGGAAGAGGATCTGAGAGTGTTGATAATAGTACCACTGGGCAATCAAGTGTTGCATATGTAGGCTGAAGCCAAAGGATTCTTGGATGGATGCTGAAGGGAGGTGATTCCAAGGACAAGAAGGCAATATCATTTTGCTGCTTAACATGGCACTGGTCAGTTCTCATGTGGAGTAAGTTCTGGATACTGTACAAATATAGGGACATAAAGGTAATGAGGAGTAACAATGACAGAAGGATGGCCGGACTGGGCCACTACTCATTAGCAGCAATTCAGGACAGGGGGCACTTGACCTGGATCCACTAGGTCATGAACGGGGAGGTGAAGAGAGCATGGGCTCAATAAAAACACTTGTAGTTCATGTGCATAATAAAATAATGAAAAAAATAGGAAACGTGGATCATAGTAAAGGTTCAAATGGTCATCTTAACCGCCTGTTCATCACTACTGAACCATGTTTCAGCATATAAAAATATGGCTTCAGTCTATCTAATAAAGCTGATATGAAATCATGGCTAGAACTGAGCTGGTGTTGCCCTTGTAGCCATTAAAAGTATGAAAAAAATCTCTTCTATTTGGAGGCATAATTAAGCATTACCATAGGATGACCCTCAGCCTAACAGCGGGACAGATATGAAAAAAACGTATTTTGAAACAACATGTATTCAGGTTTGCTATAAATAAAACAAGTCATAGGCAGCATTAGTTATATTCCATCTGCATTATCTGTTTAAAAGAATCAGAGCACTTACATGATGGAAAAAGCACTGTTAAAACTACAGTTGATTTTGCAGCAATAAATTTTCTTTCCTATTTAGATATATAATCCTGTATACATCATGTGGGGATGAGCTAGAGTATCAACATGTTTCATTTCCATTTGTTAAGCCCCCAGTACTAACACTTCTGTGCATCTGTTTTCATTTAATCTGAACAGAGCTTGAAGAGTTCTATTATATGGTCACATGACCTCCTCCTCCTCTTCCTCTCCAGAGCTGCTTGTTAGTGTGGGGGTCATAATACCAGATTGTGGTAGCAAGTATATGTAGCTTGGATACTCTGCAACGAAATAAGCTTACTCTGGGGTGGATTTGGTTTAAGGCTTAAAGTCTTTGCCTTATAGGCACAGAGATCAGGGTTTGATTCTGACCTCAGATTATTGGCTTAAAATGGCCCTTCAGGGCAGTAAACCTCATATTTATCTATGAACATTTTATGGCATTGTAAAAACTGAAAAAAAGACCAAGTTATAATAGGCAGTAAATGTTATATCTGCACAGGCAAAACAGTGTGCATGATTTCAATTTAGATTATAATAGATGTATTATTATGTCATAAAAAGAAACAGCAAGGTATTTTAATGGGAAGTAATGCTATTGTCCCCTGTCACAGAATGTGCCCTCTGCAGCTGACAGTGTAGTATCTGTAGGCCATCTACATGGTGCCATGTCCCTGTTTTCACTAAACACTGAGCCCTCCAGTGTGCCCGTGTTTAAAGAGTGAGGTTAACTGCAGCCTACTGTCAACTGCTGGACTCAATATGCTGAACTTGCATTTGCTGGAATGACCAGTTCTGGACAACCATTTATATTTGCCATTTGATCTTTGTATTCACCTTGAAATCTAGTTGTTGAAAGTTTTGATGGTATTAACATGTCTGATGAATCACAGACCATAGAACCAGTTTACATTATTCACTTAACTTAATTTACTTAAATAATGAGTTCCTGTATGTAATTTATAAAATCTAGCAGGTCTGTGCATATTTTTGTCTGAGATGGAACAATAATATTTAGAGTTTATTTACTGTTAGCTGTTGCTGACATTTGAAAATCTTTTCATTGTAAATGTTACTTTAAGAGATTGTATTAAATATTCTCAGTGTATTATATTAAAAGGCTGTATTGAGTATTCCCACTGTGGTACATTAATAATGCAATATGCACAAGAAGCTGTTCTTTTTTTTATCTGGAACATGTAATAAATAGGTTTAGAGGCTTATTTTGTTACATTTATGTAAATGCACATAATTTCAACACAATGGGCTGATTTTGGAAACAATTTGCATTCAACATAAAATGCAATTTGATGTCCATGAAAACATGCCAGCTGTCCACAGTTTATTAAAATAAAGCATGCATTATACCATTCCTGGAAGTTTACCAAATAAAAAAATGGTGATGAAGAAGTGAGGTGTGCAAAAGCACCATGAACATCAGGCTCAGTACAGAAATGTGTTGCTGGAGTGCCCTACAAATGAAAGGATGAGAGAACACCATGAAGCATTTAATTAAGCAAGGTGATATGCTAGATGTCAGACCAGATCTTATATTCCAAATCTGTCTAATGGCTGTCACAAAGACAACAACCACCTTATCAAGAGGGTGTCAGAAGCCAGAAGCTACTGTACTGCCCACACGTGTAGCTTAAACATGTGCCTGACCGGGGGGGGGGGGTATTAGACAGCTATTGTCTAGACAGAATGCTTGTACAGAACATATGCTGAATGTGTGCACCACACATAAAAAGAGACATGTAACCTACAGATCAATCCAATACCCATGGAAAAAAATGCCTTAGCACTGAGAATAGTGGGCTCTGGGGCCTTCTGGCTTCATCGAGAGCTGCAGTTATCATGTCTTAAGCCACTGTCTCCCCCATACTGAACAAATTCCTTAGTGCCATGTCCAGTGTAGTAGTGGTGGATAATTATATTTGCTTTCTCATTACATGTCCCAAAAATCATGCTACCACAGTTGCATTTTATGGCATAAAACAATTCCTCAGAGACCATCATGACGTAGATAATAAACACACCAGCATAAGAGCCCTTACAGGTAATGATGGTATATCTGTAAGTGACATAATAACTAACATTTGTGCAAATTTTCCTGTCAGTGTGCACAAATGCTGTCGGCAATACTTGGAACAAACTTCCAAGAGAAATAACATCTCTGACTTCCACCAACCTTTTCATGAAACAATTGAAAATCTTCATTAAAAACCAAAGGCTCTGCCCCTGCTCTAATCCTGACTGATACTAATTCTCCTATTTGTCTAAATACTTCTCAACTAAAAACTTTTTTTCTGATATTTTCTCCATGCTCCACACTGTCATAGAATAAAAAAATGTTTTTTGTCTGACTGTTTGTTGACTGCCCTGCTGTCCTGAGGAAACTCATGTACAGTAAATGTGTTTTGTTATTTTCTTTCTTAATACAACTGTAAAATAACAATCTGTCTTGTATGTGTAACCTATAACTGATTTGTAAAAAAATTTGCTAAGCAGTTGCAATACTTATGTAAATTGTTTTTGTTTTTCCACTGTTTTTGTGGAGTCTATGTATGTATACATTTTTTTTCTCTGAGCTTTTCTACTCGAGCCTCTACTGAAAATGGACATATATCCAGTTAGACCAGCCCGGTCAACAAATGTAAAATAAATAAATAAAATAAATGATGCAGCAGTATGAAGGACATATAACCTATGCCAGGTGTTTCTGGTGGACATATCCCACACTGCTACCTAGGGAGTAAGTACTGAGGCTTAGCAGCAGGATAATGAATGTGTAGTCAGGCTTTCTGCTTACTGCCCCCTGAGCATATGTATCCCTCACAACAACTCTGATGTAATGAAGTAGGATTGGGATATAATCTGTACAAGCAATGTTCATAGACATACAGAGACATACAGAATATGCAGAGAAAGGTGAATAGATATTAATAACAAGCAGAACCTTGCTTATACGTGGCAACAAAAAGTAGCATACAGATGTGTAGAAATTGTTCTTGGCTCAGTGCCTAGACAGAGGTATATGGAAGTATGTTATCAGCTGCATGACTGTCAAATGCATGTTATACAACTTAGTTGAAACATATAGTTGTCAAAAATTACTGCATTCAGAATTTGCTCCTTACATCAAGTTATGGCAATATCGGAGTTGATCATATTAAGTCCAGCAGTGTAATGGTCAAAGGCCCTTCGTAGGAGGGAATGGAAAGCTTTCACCACCATCAAAAAAAAAAAAGCTGGTCTTAAAAAGCAGATTGATAGTTTTGTTTTTCATTACCTCATTTTTGAGGAATTTGTTCTCAGTGAATTGTTGTGGATCTATATGCTGACATTAACTGTAAGATAAATGAGGACATTTTTTGTCAGTTAAAAAATAGAATTTGCAAGCAAAAACCTCTGCAAGTTCCCCAAGACCACACATATGCACGCATTGAGACACAACACTCATATTGTGATTTTTGCCTCCTGTATGTAATTCTGGCTACCTAATCCAGGCATGGCTCATCAAACACATCAGCATCCTACAAACAGCACCAGAGCTCTAATTTAGTTGCTAATATCCTATGCTGGTGCCCATACACATCATGTAGTGCACTACAATATACACCTGAGAAAGCAGCTGTCATGGTCAATGATTTTACTGCCCTTTCACAGCATAAAAACTGTTAAACATGGAGACATCCACACTGAGTGACTGCATATCTCATAGTCCAACCCTGGGCACCAACATCCAAGCATCAGTGGGAAAGGCAAGAGAATGACATCAAGGAGGGTCATGAGGAAAACCAGCAAGTACTAGTGGGAGGCCAGTGGCACAGTTTGTCCAGATTCTGACAGTGTCTGGTACAAACAGACAGCATGAGTGCTTCCATGGCATGACTGACACAGGTTGACTAGTGCAGGTCCTGTGAACACTGTGCATCAGACAGCACACACACACACAAACATGCACGCACGCACGCATGCATGCGCACACACACACACACACACACACACACACACACACACACACACACACACACACACACACACACACACACACACACACACACACACACACACACACACACACACACACACACACACACACACACACACACCAGGCAACATGCAAGCATGCACACACACACACCAGGCAACATCACTTAGTGCAGACATTATCCTTTGTACAGGTAACAGGCACAGCTGTATGCATAGACCTAGCCAGGGTCTTAGTCATAGCAGTGTAGTTATCATGGCACCCCAGCAGGTCTTGTGTGGCAGCACTGATAGGGCTAGAAGTGGCCGGTATAGCAGACAGACCAAGTGTCCCCAGCCAAGGTGGTTGTAGTATCATACATAATGTTACGTATCCATCAGTGCTACCCTTGATTGATCATAGTTTCATTGTTTGTTTGGTTTTACTGAATTAAGGTTGCCGACCTTTAATATTCAGGTTTCACATTTCCTGAGTATATGTTGCTTCCAAACCAAGAAGCTATTGACTTCTTAAATGCATCGAGTGTGGCTTAGAAGTATTCATTCCAAGATCTCACTAATGATGGTATGATAAATTTGACCCTGGTAGCAGTTTTACATTTTGGAATCAGGAATGTATAATATTTTCCTTTTCACAATTTAGAAGATTGTAACATTTTGATGTTTAACAATAACCTAAGGTCTTCATCATGCAGTACATGATATGCTAAATATAATCTTTCACATAACGAGTGATAATCTATGGAAAATAACTTAAGTTTCTTCAAATGTTCTTCATATACATTTTGGCATTCAGTAATATGTTTGGTTAACTTCCTTAGAATATTTTTCAATAATGTTAATCTCCTTTGGAGTATGTACAAAGTAATGAGTTATATTCAATAATTGGTCCCATATAGGTTGTAAATAATTGAACTAAAACATTCCTTGATCTTGTGCCAAAATATTTTAATGATAGTCTGAGAACTCACATTGTTTTACCATGACGGCACAAGCATTGTTTTTAAACTCCAGACTGAGTGTCTTATAGATCTTTAAGTCATTATCCTCAAAAATCTCTTTAGAAAATCTGTACCCAAGTTAAATTTGTGGACAAGTTTGGATGAACTGAAGTCTAAAATACCACTGTTTTCAGTATTTATACATAAACAATGTAAGCAGTGATCCCTTACCTATATCTCCAGGACATGAGTTGAATTTAATATAGTTAGTGGCACTATTTAAAAACTCACCTATTTTAATGGTGTCTGGATATTTGTACACCCAGTACATGTCTTTATTAGGTAAAAACATTAAATATGATATTGAACAGTAACTGACCCAATACCGGCCCTTGGGGGACACCAAAACCAATTTCTGTCCAACTGGAAAAGTGACTATTCAGTTTAACACATTACTTCCTGTTATTGAACCAGTTCTTTACCCAATTAATAACTCATGGTTTAACATTATGGGTGATCAGGAAGTTGATTGATACCATGTGTGGGATACTGTGGATGGCTTTTGATAAGCCCAAATAGATCAATCCATTAGCGGAGCCTGAGACAGAGAACTACTGAGTCTGTGGAACCTCCACATCCACAATGGCAACAACTGCATTATTTTTTGCTGTAGGACAGAAGACACTTAGGTCAATGTGATGCGAGTCATGGCTGTGTTCTGCATCTCTGTCAAGTCATTCACCAACTGACTGCCATCTGTAGTCCTGGAAGACAGTAACCACATTTCATTCCTGCCTTTTCTGCTTCCTGCCTGCAGTACTAGTTATGTGGTCTTGTGTCATTCAGCCTTAAATCACTGGAAAGACAGTCCACATAAACTGCTATTGTTGCAATGTAACTTAATCATAGTACTCCATTTGCAGTATTCAGTGCAATAGTTATACTTTTTAAATGTGAAGAATTATATAAATTAAACAAGTAAGGCAAAAAGCTGCTTTACTTACATAATTCAAAATATTTCTGCCACATTTTAAATGTAAATGTGATTCAGAGCTCCGAGCAATTGGTGTCCAGCCTGCCAGCACACAGAAATTTGACAGCTCATTAACTGAGTGCTGGTAAGTGTGAACGAGGTATGTTTTTACGGTGCTTTTAGACTACAATGTCCTGATGTGGAAACAACCTATGCAATCTTTACAAATGCTTGCAGCTTGTGGGGTCATGAGCTGCAAGATGCCATCAATAGCATTTAAAATTATATGCTCATTTTTATATATGTTTTATAGAATGTGGTAGCATATATCACTGTACTCTTACTAACACAGCACATTTGCACTGAGAGATTACTTACTGTGTCATGATTCTCAATAATTCTGGTATATAAATGAAATTTCAGGTCACTAAAAACAGCTTTTTGCAGTGCTCTGACATCTCTGATCCAAAGTGGTAGTGGCAAACAGCAGTTTGGCATCACCATGTACTGTAGCACACAGAAGAAATGTGAATGCTTCTGAAATGTATTATATTGGGATGATATAGCATACCAACAGTCAATTCTATGATACAGGTTGCTGCATGTTGTTGATGGACTCTTCTGAAATCTGCAGAAGTTCATGGCAATATCTCTTGGGACACTAACTTTAACCACTAATGTTTTATAAATATATCATGGGAAGGTGCATCATTTATAGGGTTTCCTAACTTACAATCAAGTCCTACTCAGAAAACGTTGAAGATACCGCCTACACAACATTGAAATAGGCAGATAAGTAGCAGCAGGCAGGAAGTGAGAGTATAAAGAACCAACAGTGTAGATTCCCTCTACCCTTTCAGCCAACTGTGGTCCTCCAGCAGCAATTCTAGCTACACCAAGTTAATGTTACAGCAAAATTAAAGTGCCAAAGAGAGAAAATGACACCCAGCAAAGTTAAATTACCAAAGAGTGAAAATTTCAAAGTACCATGACTAAATATTGAATGGGTCAATGGTTCCAAAATGAAAAAAAAAGTTTACTGAAAAACAAAACAAAAAAAAAACTGTAACAGCATTGTGAGGGATCTGAATCATGGTCAGCAGCATGCACCTGGACCTTGTTACAGGAACCACTGGTAGCAATAAGCAGGTCATTGTCCAAGGCTGCTAATGTTCTCCTTAAACAACACTAACATATCTGCTCTCTTATGCCACCTTTCTGTCTCTCAGGTTTTTACATTTTAATGTCCACATTGCTGTAGGCAATTTCTTCATTGTTCACTGTGTAGGATGTTAAACAGCTTTTGAGTGACGATATGCTGTTCCACACTCAAGTACTCAGTTGTAAGTTAGGAAGCCCATTTACAGACTTCTCATGTGTACAGATTATGATTTTATGTTTAGCTGTGACTGAACTGAGCATTAATGTATGGTTTTGACATGTACAACATATGGCCACCACTGCCTCCCTGCGGGTTGAACAATAAATGCTGTTGATTGCTTTACCTGAGGAGGTATGAAAATAGGCTGTTTGGCTACTGGGAGGACCACATCATTGATCTGGAAATACAGACAAGCATGTTCAGGGAGTTCTCTAGGTGTGTCATCATTATTAATGTGTGAAGAGGAGGCAACCAGAACATCTTCAGCAGGTGACCCTTGAAAGACCACATGGCTAAGTATATATTCTCTCAGGATTAGTGCACTATTATATAATGTATATTAGTAATCTTAAGAGCACATCTACGATTCTCACTGATAAGATTTTTCTTTCTGTGTCATTATAAATACAAAAGGCCTGTATGTTTTGTGATATTGATGTGTTTTCAGCAGGGTACCTGTGAGGTGCCTGTAGTCGTAATCTGATGTGCCTTTTGTTACAAAGTGTCATTATCTGACATTTTAGTAATCAGCAATTAGCATGTCTTTTCATAAACCTGTTTACCTCACAGCTTGAGTTGCACTGTGCATTGGCTAGTAGTGAGTTAAAGCATACAATAGAAGCAATGATCTACCATGTGGAAGTCCGTACTCCTCAGTTATTAGGACTGAAACTGTAGGCTTTCTTTTAGATCAGTATATAGAACTTTTCCAGACTACATGCCCCTCCTGTTTTTAAGCATACTCTGCTATCTAGTTTCTTCTCCACACCTCATTTGTCACTTGTCATGTATGCATCAGAAAAAATAACATCAGACTACTTTGCTTTTCAATCAGATATCTGGTAAAACTTCTTTGAATTTTGCTGTTCTCTCATTTTTTAATGGAAAACATTTTTGCTGCATTTTGGTCTTCAAAATGGGTCAGACCAATTTGAATTTTTTACCTTCTTAAGATTATTTTACCATCCTGTAGGCCTTGGCATTCTCGTGCCTTTTTGAATCCTATGCTTGCTACTTTTTTCTGCTTAGTTGTGATTTTTGTTGCATACAAAATATGGATTTAGTGCCATTGATTTACTTTGTGCAGTGTTTAACTGTTAACTTGATATATTTAATCTGACAGTTAAATAAATGCCAATAGTTGCTAGTGGTGGAAACATTCAGTTATTATCTGCTGCAAATTCCTGGTAGTTGTCTGCATTTTTTGAAAAGGGTTGCTGACTATGCAATAATCATGTTTAAAAAGTGATTAGGTACTAAATTCCACCTCATCAGAATGGCCACAGTATTTTGAGTTGATTGAGTAAAAAACACTTTAAAGACATAACTGACATTTCAATACTTTTGATCTCCAGATTGTTAGAAACAGGAAGTTATAAGATTATTTTGAAACTCTTTAAAGGTACTATGCATCCACCCCTAAAGGTGCTGTGATATTGAACTCAGTTTTGAGGTTCCCCCCACTGGATGAAAGGACTATTCTTGACTCTCTAGGCTCTTCCGAGTATAGAGATAAAAGCACATCCTGCTTCCATTCCTAATTTTTCTGCAAGGCCCCAGTAACTCAGCTTCAGCTTCTTTGAGGTATATTCTAGGTATATTCTACATCCAGATACCTTTTACTGACCTTGTCTTTCCACAGAATTTGTACTCTATGTTGGAAAAGCTGACCCTGTGTCCTTTTGAATCTATTTCTAAAACTAAATTAAAGTACTTGTCTTGGAAGATGCTTTTTTTCAAGGAGCAATTACATCTGATAGATGAATTTCTGAATTACAGTTCTTAGGTATAAAGCCTTCTTACCTAATCTTCCATAAAGACAGGGAGTGTCTTTGTAGACCGATACTGCCTTTATGACCATGGCAGTCACTGTGCTAAGCTTGAATCAGTCAATTTATAATCTTTTGTAATTATTCCATCAGATCTATAAGAAGCAAATACTTATTTCTCTGCATGAATGCCCCCAGACAGCTTAGATTTTATGTGGACAGATCAAATCAGTAAAAAAAAAAATTCATAACTGTGAGTCTGATTTTATAAGCATGTACCTTATGTTAATCTTGAGTAGACAAACATAACTTAGAATGTGTATATTTACATATACAGCTTGTATTACATATAGGGTTTTTCTCCTTAGGCCTCCACTGAAAATAGGTTCCATAGCCCACTCGGACTTTCCAGGTAAACAAATGTCAATAATAAAAAATAAAATAAATATCAAAATTTAGGATCCAAGGTTTCTAAAGTCACATTGTCTAGGTGGATTCTGAATCTGTGAAAAACATATAAAGGCACTACCTCCTGTCTCTATAGCAAATTTATCCAGCACAGTGACTGCCTCTCAGGATTTATTTTCAGAAATATGTGGTTAGATGATATATAAATAGCTGCTACATGAGCTTTACTGAAAACTTCCATTAGGCAATATATGCAGGATATGATCTCTAGGTGTCAGTCTTCCTTCAGGGCCAGATTCAAGTGAGGTGTGTTGCCAGAATGACCACCTGGGATGGAGGTAAGCTTGGGACTCCATCCTTCTGTTGATGAGGATGGCTCTCTTTATGCCAGGTAAAACAAATATGGACTTCTAACGATACAGCTATATGAGCAGATCCATATAACGATACATCTGTATGAGCAGATCCATATAACGATACAGCTGTATGAGCAGATCCATATAACGATACAGCTGTATGAGCAGATCCATATAACGATACAGCTGTATGAGCAGATCCATATAACGATACAGCTGTATGAGCAGATCCATGTAATGATACAGCTGTATGAGCAGATCCATGTAACGATACAGCTGTATGAGCAGATCCATATAACGATACAGCTGTATGAGCAGATCCATATAACGATACAGCTGTATGAGCAGATCCATATAACGATACATCTGTATGAGCAGATCCATGTAACGATACAGCTGTATGAGCAGATCCATGTAACGATACAGCTGTATGAGCAGATCCATGTAACGATACAGCTGTATGAGCAGATCCATATAACGATACAGCTGTATGAGCAGATCCATATAACGATACAGCTGTATGAGCAGATCCGTATAATGATACAGCTGTATGAGCAGATCCGTATAACAATACAGTTGTATGAGCAGATCCGTATAACGATACAGCTGTATGAGCAGATCCATATAACGATACAGCTGTATGAGCAGATCCATATAACGATACATCTGTATGAGTAGATCCATATAACGATACAGCTGTATGAGCAGATCCATATAATGATACAGCTGTATGAGCAGATTCATATAACGATACAGCTGTATGAGCAGATCCATATAACGATACATCTGTATGAGCAGATCCATATAACGATACAGCTGTATGAGCAGATCCATATAACGATACAGCTGTATGAGCAGATCCATATAACGATACAGCTGTATGAGCAGATCCATGTAACGATACAGCTGTATGAGCAGATCCATGTAACGATACAGCTGTATGAGCAGATCCATGTAACGATACAGCTGTATGAGCAGATCCATATAACGATACAGCTGTATGAGCAGATCCATGTAATGATACAGCTGTATGAGCAGATCCATGTAACGATACAGCTGTATGAGCAGATCCATATAACGATACAGCTGTATGAGCAGATCCATATAACGATACAGCTGTATGAGCAGATCCATATAACGATACAGCTGTATGAGCAGATCCATGTAACGATACAGCTGTATGAGCAGATCCATGTAACGATACAGCTGTATGAGCAGATCCATATAACGATACAGCTGTATGAGCAGATCCATATAACGATACAGCCGTATGAGCAGATCCATCTTCATCAATGTGCTTGTCCTCCTTCCTTCAGACTCATGGCAGACATGATCTGGAAAATTGCTGGTGCTGTTTTGTTATCCTTCACTTTTGACTGGCACACCTAAGATCTGGAGATGAAGCTAATTAGCAGGGTATTTTGGATAACTAGGAGAGCTAGTAGCCTTGGATGTTTTATTTTATATTTTATTTCAGTTTGTTGTGTGTGTTAGTCTCACTGGGCCAATGACCTCTTTTCAGGGAGATGCAAAGCAGAATTTATAGTGATTAGGGGGAACATTGCCAAAGCACTGGCAAACTTCCCCTACTCTTTGGAGCTGCTAGATGGTGCCAGAGGGCTCTTACAGCAGCAAGGAAGATGCCAAAGGGAAGCAGCACCAGCAGCATGGAGTTGACAAAGCTATGGAGAGTTTGGAGGTGGAACGTGAGAACTGGAGAAAAATGTGTTCGATGAGGAGCTTCAGAATGTAAATAAAGAGTCCCTGTGTGGTTGATACTACAAATGAGAAGCATTTAGCTGCTTCCTTCAAGAAAGAAGTAAGTGAGTCTCTGGAAGTGGTGCAGATAACAGATCTGGTATCAGGAGGGCTTATGGATGATGTTCTGTAAATCAAGCAGGATGATCCAGGTGACAGTTCTGCTGTTTCATGGCGTATAATGGTTGATACCTTCCCTCATTAGTGTGGAGGATGTAGAAAAGGAACCAGGTGATGTGGCAGCAGAGAATGTAGCAGTGAAAGCTTATTCAGCAGTGATAGAAAGTAAAGGAGGAAAGCAGCAGCACACTCGAGACAGAAAGTAAAGGAGGACAGCAGCAGCACACTCGAGACAGAAAGTAAAGGAGGAAAGCAGCAACACACTCGAGACAGAAAGTAAAGGAGGAAAGCAGCAGCATACTCGAGACAGAAAGTAAAGGAGGACAGCAGCAACACACTCGAGACAGAAAGTAAAGGAGGAAAGCAGCAGCACACTCGAGACAGAAAGTAAAGGAGGAAAGCAGCAGCACACTCGAGACAGAAAGTAAAGGAGGACAGCAGCAGCACACTCGAGACAGAAAGTAAAGGAGGAAAGCAGCAGCACACTCGAGACAGAAAGTAAAGGAGGAAAGCAGCAGCACACTCGAGACAGAAAGTAAAGGAGGAAAGCAGCAGCACACTTGAGACAGAAAGTAAAGGAGGACAGCAGCAACACACTCGAGACAGAAAGTAAAGGAGGAAAGCAGCAGCACACTCGAGACAGAAAGTAAAGGAGGAAAGCAGCAGCACACTTGAGACAGAAAGTAAAGGAGAAAAGCAGCAGCACACTCGAGACAGAAAGTAAAGGAGGAAAGCAGCAGCACACTCGAGACAGAAAGTAAAGGAGGAAAGCAGCAACACACTCGAGACAGAAACTAAAGGAGGAAAGCAGCAACACACTCGAGACAGAAAGTAAAGGAGGAAAGCAGCAGCACACTCGAGACATAAAGTAAAGGAGGAAAGCAGCAACACACTCGAGACAGAAAGTAAAGGAGGAAAGCAGCAACACACTCGAGACAGAAAGTAAAGGAGGAAAGCAGCAGCACACTCGAGACAGAAAGTAAAGGAGGAAAGCAGCAACACACTCGAGACAGAAAGTAAAGGAGGAAAGCAGCAGCACACTCGAGACAGAAAGTAAAGGAGGAAAGCCGCAGCACACTCGAGACAGAAAGTAAAGGAGGAAAGCAACAGCACACTCGAGACAGAAAGTAAAGGAGGAAAGCAGCAACACACTCGAGACAGAAAGTAAAGGAGGAAAGCAGCAGCACACTCGAGACAGAAAGTAAAGGAGGAAAGCAGCAGCACACTCAAGACAGAAAGTAAAGGAGGAAAGCAGCAGCACACTCGAGACAGAAAGTAAAGGAGGAAAGCAGCAGCACACTCGAGACAGAAAGTAAAGGAGGAAAGCAGCAACACACTCGAGACAGAAAGTAAAGGAGGAAAGCAGCAACACACTCGAGACAGAAAGTAAAGGAGGAAAGCAGCAGCACACTTGAGACATAAAGTAAAGGAGGAAAGCAGCAACACACTCGAGACAGAAAGTAAAGGAGGAAAGCAGCAATACACTCGAGACAGAAAGTAAAGGAGGAAAGCAGCAGCACACTCGAGACAGAAAGTAAAGGAGGAAAGCAGCAACACACTCGAGACAGAAAGTAAAGGAGGAAAGCAGCAGCACACTCGAGACAGAAAGTAAAGGAGGAAAGCAGCAGCACACTCGAGACAGAAAGTAAAGGAGGAAAGCAGCAGCACACTGAGAAGGAGGCTGGTTCTGCGGCAGCAGAGGATGCAGTAACTAAGACATATGCAGCAGGGACAGCAGGCAAGAAAGGAGAGCAGCAATAAAATGTAAGCAAAACTGTTTCTAAAAAGAAAAGAAGACCAAGTGTGAGAATAAGAACAAAAAACAGATATTATGCATGGGACCGTTTGATAACTGTTCTGGGTTTTAAAGCTCAAGAAATTCAGTCTTTTATACATATTGGAACAGATACTTTTTGTGACTTAACATCTGAAACTGATGAACTGATGACAACATTTATGGAACCGTGTAACAAAAAGAAGTGCATTTATCTGTGGAACAATTATTTGTTTTCTGGTAGTAACGTAAATGTTAAAAAAGTTACTTTGCAGTTTAAAGCTGTTGTATTGGAAGAAGACTGTTAGAAAATGCATGCAGTATTTGTGTGAAGCAGCTGATAATATTATGAAAGTTAGAGATGAGAGAAACTTATGGAATAAAAGGTGGAGGCTGGAAATTGTTTTGAAATGTGAAAGCAACCTGCTGAAACACTTACCAAATGTTATTTTTATGGCTGGTCATAGAGGGACATTAAGATATACTGTCCAGCCTAGATCATGTTGTTGTCATGTCGAGTCTTTTCGTTTAATTAATGATGGTGACAAGGCAAAATGTAACCAGTTTGGGGAGAAAGAACATGCAATTTAATACACTTGTCTGTATTAAAAGTCCACTTTATTCAAACAAAGTTAAAAATCCTTGGCACCCTGGCTCTCCAGCCTTCCCAGGGGACAAAGTAAACCAAATTATAGAACCTTAAATTAGGTTGTCCATGTAATTTGAGCCTTGATTTAAAAACATGGTTACAACGAAAATAAGTTTATTTTATCTTAAAATATCAGATATATATTCTGAAGGGGTTAAATACGGATATTAATTGGTCTATGTTGTCTTAATTCTGATTTGATGTTAATTCTATGTTAATTGTTTATCTATTTTAAGGTTGTGTAATTTGGTTTAGTTTGTCCCCCTGGAAGACTGGTCAGCCAGGGTGCCAAGGACTTTTAACTTTGTTTAAATAAAGTTAACTTTTAATACAGACAAGTGTCTTGTATAATATAGTTTGGTTTGTCTGTGACTCGTGTTTCATTGTGTTATTTTCTTTGGAGCCAGAAAGGACATACTGCAAGAAGGTGTGTGCCTGAATACAGATTGTGTAAAAAAAGGGGACACTTTTGGATGGACTTTCTAGAGAAACAGTGAATAATGAAAAAGAAGAGGAATGGGAAGAAAACATACACGAGGAAGGACAACCAGATGCTGGGGGAGAGGATGAACTAGATAAAGAAAAAGCTGTAGAAGAATAAAAAATATGGAGGGAAAATGAAGAGACAGTGCATACAGGAACAGAAGTCAGGAGAAAGGATTGATATTAATACCTTTTGAAGTTCTAGCTAGTGGAAAATCTGATTCTGAAGACCAAGAATTATTTGTACATAAACCCAGGAAAATATTAATTTGGGGAAAGAGGAAAAATAAGATAATGAACATTTAAAAATATTTCCCCTAAAGTTCAATAGAAGGAAAAACAATAATTTTAGAGTATATTCAGTAAATGTGAACAGTATTTATCAACACTGTTAAGGACAGGGATACCAGAATAGTGTGCTAAATGTGATGTGGATGTTATTCTGTTAGAGGATGTAAGATTTCTGACAAGTAAAGAAAGACTCCAAACAGAAACATTGTTGGGTGGATATATAATATGGACCGTAGGAAGTGTTCTGGAGTGGCTGTGTCGTGTAACAAAACAGTAAAATAATGGGTTAACATTGGTAAAGATGGGAAGGTTAACTGCTGTGGATGTGAGGTGGAGAGAACATGTTTATAGAATTATAGCATTCTGTGCATATATAACTAGCATGCAAAGAAAGAATCTGTTTTATTGGATTCACTTCAGAAGCTCGAAATACTGAAATATCAAATTTCAGTATCTCGCACCCAGAAAGCCAAATCCTGAGAACAGCGAAAGTTCAGAAACACGAAATTAAAAACCTCGAATACTGGAGGTTTTGAATTTCATGCTTCTGAACTTTCGCTGTGGTTATATATTCAGGTAAGTGTGTGTGTGTGTGTGTGTGTGTGTGTGTGTGTGTGTGTGTGTGTGTGTTAAGAGTTTTGGGTAGGGGCTGTGGTGTGTGTCAGAGTACTTTGTTGCTGTGATGAGTGTGTGTGCAAGGAGAATGTAGCTTGTGTGGTGGTGTTTTGTGTGTGTTTGTATGTAGTGCAACCTCGGAGTGAGTAGAGAGGTTATGTGTGTGTGTGAGGAGAATGGTGTGCACGCGCGCGTGTGTGTGTGTGTGTGTGCATGTATGTGTGTGTGTGTGTGTGTGTGTGTGTGTGTGTGTGTGTGTGTGTGCAGTAGTACCGTGAAATTCAAAATCTCTGGTGTGCGAGATTTTGAATTTCGCAGTTTTGAGTTTTGGTGGTTTTGTGGATTTGGCTTTCTGGGCTCGAAATACTGAAATTCGATATTTCAGTATTTTGAGCTTCTGAAGTGAATCCATTTTATCAAATATTAGACTATTTAGTGAATAACATCAAAATTAATTGCAGGGGACTTTAATTGTGGTTTAAGGGGAAAATGTAAAAAGAAAGGGAAAGATGCCAAAAAATAAAGGAAGTAATAAAATGTAAATTAGCAGTGTGGAACAAAAGTCAGTGGACTTATAGAAGGGGCACTTGAATTTCAAATTGATTATTTTGTATTATCAGAAGGCTTGGGGGTAGCAGAGAGTGAAACAGTCATGACAGGTTTTTCAGACCATTTAGTAATATGGATGGAGGTGATAAAAGAAAGAGTACATTAAAATAGGAAAGGGAATAAAAAGAATAAATGATAAATTATGGGATAAAATTGGAAAGTGGGAAGTGCTGCAGTTATGGAAGGATCATAAAACAATTAAGGACTTGTGCAAAAAATTGGTTTGAATGGTGGACTGAATTTAAAAAGAAGTATAAAATGTGTTTTTTTCCAGTGGCAGGATGATATAAGAAAGAGACAGAAAGTAATGTATGGGCAAATGTATAGAAATGTATTATAGAATTTAGAAAATAATACAAGAGAGTATTATGATATGGAAAAAGAAATATGTAAAAATAAATAAAGAAAAAACGGATTACTGTTTAGGCAGAAGTGTTATTTACAGGGGAAAAGGGAGGATGTATCTGCATAGTTGGGTAAAATGATAAAGAAGTATATTAATATAATGAGAGAAATGAAAAATGTAGAAGGAGATGTAAGAAGAACACAAGAGCAAATTATGTTTTGTAGTACAGCATGTGGAAAATATGCATAAGAGTAAAAAAAAAAAGGAAAACGAGAGAGGAAAATGAAAACATGTCCAGAAGGAGTTAATGAAAAATTTGGAAAAGAAATTACTATTAATGAATTGGATGAAGTACTTTGAAAAGTAGATATTGATTCAGAATCAGGCCCAGGTGGTATGGGATATGCAATGCATAGGAAATTAACAGATAGGCAAGGAGAGTATTTTGTAAATGTACAGAATGAATGGTTTGTTTATGAAGGGTTGTATAGTGGGAAATTATCATTTATATGGAAGAAAGATGAGAAGAATTAAATAAAAAAATGGAGGCCCATCACATTAAATGACACAGATTATAAATGTTTATGAGAATAACACAGAGAAGACTGTAAGGAAGGATGAGGGATATCATGGAAGAAAGTATATGTGGCATAAAACGAAAGGGATGCCAATAATTGATATTGTTTGTGGGAGAACTTGTGGATAATATTAGCAGTAAAAGGGAGGATAAAAACTTATGGTAGGTGATATTAGCGAGGTATTTTATACAAGAGTAGACAATGTAAACCAAACGAATGAGCTGTAGAAAGCACAAGTCCAAGGCTGACAATAAAAAATGTAAATTTAATGAAGTAAGCACAAGCTTTCGGAGAACTCAATGGCGCTCCTTCCTCAGACAAAAAAGTTTTACATCTCTGAATAACAACCACATTTTTATACAATCAATTATGCTAATTAAGTGTGTTCAAACTAACAAATCACATAGACCCATAAGGGGGTGTGTTCCTATTACTAGCACCAGCAAACAAAGTACTTTCGTCCTAAAAGGTGCAAGTATAACAAACTAAAATCCTACTGCACCATAATTAAAAAACAAAACAAAAAAGATTATTATAATCTTAAATAATCGTCGGTCCAATTAACTTCTCATTAAACCTATAAGCTTAAAACCATAAAAACGATAAAAATGATGAAAACATATGTTCAACCTACCCATATTATATTAAGAGTAGACAATGCTTTGTGGGATATCATGGAGAAGTATGGAAGAGGTAACAGAGTTAGGGCAATGCATGTCAACTTATCAAAATAATATATTGAGATTGTTAGTGAAGAAATATGCATGAAGTGTGGTATAAGATAAGGATGCGCCATGAGTAGAACATTCTTTGCACCGATAATGAATGCGGTAGTGAGTGAAGTAGCTTATACAATGAAAGATGCTAGATATGTGATGTAAAAGGCGGTGGCGATTCCAGTAGTTTTGACATATACAGATATGTGGCAGTTGCTAAGAATGAAATATGGATGAAGGAAGTTTTATCTGTCTGAATGGATGTTTAAAGGAAATGGGAATTACCTTGTATAAAGATAAGAAATGGGTTTGTGTGTATTTTTCAATGAATGGAATGTCTTTGTTAGGAATAAAATTTGGGAAAAATTATATAGCTATGATGCAATGGAGGGATTTGATAAATGAAATGAAAGAACTATGTCTTCTGTGAAGGACATACATATTAGAATTCGGGAATACAGCTTATCTGTTGAATTCTGTATTAACGGGAAAAACAGCACATACGTCAAATGCTTATACGACCCCAGAAAAATATGAAGAGGCAGTAATGTATTTGGTGTTTTCATTTATATGGGGTTCAAGATTAATCCCTATGAAAAGAGGTATGTTGTTTATGAGTGAAGATAACACGGGACTGTGGTTACTAAATCCAGTTGTTTTTTTTTTTGCTTCTTTAAACTTGTATATTGTATTAAAGTTGGTAAAGGAAGAGAATGAGAAATTAATATTGACAATGTTTAAATACAAAAGGTTCTAGATGATGAAAATAAGAAAAAGAGAAAAAATATGTTAATGAAGAAATTAAAAACTATTAAGAAAAAATCCATCCATCCATCCATCCATCCTCTACCCCTTTTTCCCATTTTTGTACATGGGATCGGGATGTCATGTCAATTGTGACAGTCATCTTGAGACAAGGTTTACACTGACGGTTGGCTAGCCCTGCCACAGTAGTTCATCTGTACCACTCACTTGCACACACACTCACACCTACTGACAATTTAGACTGTACGATCCACCTACTGCAGGTCTTTAGAATGTGGGAGATAGATATTATATATATATATATATATATATATATATATATATATATATATATATTAATAAAATGAATAGATAGATACAGAAATTACCAGCAATGGTAATAAGAAACTACACAGAGTGTAGAATGAAAAATAAATAGACAGAAGGATATAGTATAATAATGTGATGAAGCAATATTATTTTGTACATTCATAGGAAATTTTACCAGAAGTGAGTAAAGCCACTAAAGTAAGGAAAAAGTGGTGTAGCAAGATAATAGAGTGTCAGGATTTCCTATGGAGAATGGTAATAAACAAATTACTAGTAAAAGGGAATATGCCATATAAAAAGAAACATGAAAGACTGTGCTTATTTTGTGGGAGGAAGAGAGTGCACAGCATGTGTTTTGAAATGTAAAAGAGTGGTGAAACTCTGGAAAAAAAGTTGTGTGAAGAAAAATTTTTGTGACTATTAGTAACATAATTTAGATGTGAATATGATTATGTGTGGATATTATAAGAACAAGAAGAAAGAATATGTAAGAAGGGTAGATAAGAATTTATTTTATGAAATGTGAATTATTTTGAATGAAAGATCAAATGAAATTTTGTTTGATGGGAAATGTATTTTGTCAGATATGTTGTGAAAAATTAGATTATGGTTCATAGGTTCATAGGCTCATAGGTAGGTACTAGGCTATTGGCCCAAGGGCCTATGCAAGCCTAGCCAACAAGGTTCCCTGGCTTATGCCACCCAAGAAAATTATTTTCCTGTGCCACTGACGAGCAGAGACACAGAAGTGATCCCCAGGGTGTATTTCCTATTTCCCATCCACTCATCAAGATTTTTCTTGAAGAGTGCTAACGAAGAACTTTGCTTGACATAGATGGGTAGCCTGTTCCAGAGTATGGGAAGTCTCTGGGATAGGAATCTATCCCTCCAGCATGTCCTGTTTATTGTGGTGACAAGGTTTAGGTCCCTAGAGCATGTAGCTCGGAGGGATTGGGATTTCCTTAGGTGTAGCATGTCCAACAGCTCTGGGTTTGACATAGCTTTATATGTAAGGCAGAGATCACCTCTGAGTAGGCGGTATGCTATGCAGTAAAGCTGGAGTTTTTTGAGGCGGTCAGTGTAGGGCATTTGTTTGAGTCCAGTAATCCTCTTTGTGAGGTACTTCTGTGGCCTTTCCAGCTGCTGCAGATGTCTTGTGAGGTACATTCCAAAAGGGGCATTGTACTCTATAATGGGTCTAATAAGTGATGAGTAGAGGGTAACGATGACTGCTTTTTTCCTGGATGAGAAACCTTTTATGATGAGATGTGTGCCACATAGAAGGACTTCCTGACTACTGTGGCAATGTGACTATCAAAGGAGAGACTACTGTCCACCTGGGTCCCAAGGTCTCTTATCACGCATTCGGTGGTAAGTAGATTGCTGCCTATGTGGTAGTTCATGGGTACAGAGTTTTTACCAAAGGGGATGACACTGCACTTTTTGGCATTGAGCTTGAGGCCATGGCTCTGACACCAGGCATCTGTCTCAGAAAGGCCCTTCTGTAGGATGTTCACATCATTTGGGGACTTGACTATGGCTCCTAGTTTGCAGTCATCTGCAAACTTCATTAGCCAGAGGCCTTCTGTGTTAGCCTGTACTTCAGAGAAGTAGATACCAAACAGGAGCGGTCCCAGGACGGAACCCTGTGGTACTCCACTTGTAACTGGTTTGAGGTCAGATTTGGAGTCTGCAACTTTTACAGTGTGGGTTCTGTCAGTGAGCCAGTTGGCAACCCATCTTGTGACGTAGGGATTTATGCCTAGTTTATTGAGTTTAGCTATAATTCCAGAATGGGGGATGGTGTCAAAAGCCTTGGCGAGGTCAAGATAGGCTGTGTGAACCACTTTACCCTCATCTACGGCTTTGGTGACTGCCTCAAAGAAGTCAATCAGGTTCAGGAGGCATGATCTGCCTTTCACAAACCCGAACTGGGTGGGATCCCGAGTTTGGAGGTTACCAATGTCTTTGTTTATGAGTTCCATGATGATACGTTCCATGGCTTTGCAGACCAGGCTCATCAGGCTAATAGGTCTATAGTTCCCGGGATCAATGGTGGCTCCCCCTTTGTGGAGTGGGATAACTGTTGCTGTGCGCCATTCAGTGGGCACAAAGCCTGATGTGAGGCTATTATTGAACATGGTGCTTAAGTGGGGAGCCAGTTCATTCTGAAGTTCGTGTAAAACGCAGCCTGGGATGTTGTCCGGTCCCATGGATGCTGTGTTTTTGGCTTTAGAGAGTGCAGCTTTCACCTGCGTAGTTGTGATTACAGGGACTCTGCATTCTTCCTGTATAGATATGGGCCCTTTAGGGGGTGGGGGGGGGTAAAGTTAGCACTGAACCTATCTGCCAGGATGTTGGCAATATCAGTTGGTTCTGTAATTTTCATGCCTTTGTGCTGTAACTCAGAGCAGATCTGGGTGTTGCCATTGAGATTCTTGACATAGCTATAGAATGCTTTGTGGTTGTCCTTGGAATTAGTGGCAATTTTATTTTGTTAGCTAGCTTTGGAGGATCTTATAAGGGATCTCAGCTTCTTACTGAGGCTGACCAGGGAGCTCCTCCACTCATGGGATTTTACTCTCTTTTGCAACAGTTTCTTCCTTCTGTTGTACAGTTTGTTTATGGCAGGGGACCACCAGATTGGCTTCCTTTTTTGGAGGATAGCGTCTTGGTTCTGTTTGGGATAGCACGATCCATGCACTCATGTAGGTGCTTATAGAGTGCATTTGTGTAGGATTCAGCAGTTGTAACTGTATTGTCCATCTGCATGGGTGTCATGACGTTCACTACTTCTGTCTTAAGAAGCATGAAGTTGGCTTTGGAGAAATTTCTTACTGTGGTTTCTTTAATGGGGGGTGGGGGTGGGATGTGGATATCAAGGGTGATTAGCTTATGGTCGGATCGAACCAACAAGGAGTTGACTTCAGGTGTGGAACACCGGTCACTCATGTTGGTAATGACTAGGTCTAGGATATTGTTGCCCCTGGTGGGGGTGTGGATAAGTTGATCTAGGGCATTGGAGTTTATGAATTCCAGAAAGCGTTGCATTAAGGAGTTAGTACATGAGTAGTTTTCCCAGTTAATGGTGGGGTAGTTGAAGTCGCCCATTATTAGGGTGTTTGGTTGAACCCTAATATTTCCCAGTACATCAAGAAAAGAAGAGTGGTAATCCTGGGGCATTATGGGGGATCTGTAGCAAGCTACAATTTGGATTGTAGTTTTGCCAAGAGTTAGTTGCACTTGGATAACCTCGGATGCATTATGCTGAGCAACTAGCCTGGAGGTGTGGATATCCTTAATGAATATGGACACACCCCCACCTTTGGTGTTTCGGTCCAGGTTAGATGGCCGAAAAGTGTGGTATGAGTTATAGCCTGGTAGTGCAGGGGAGCTCTCTGGAGCCTTGAACCAGGTCTCAGTCACTGCACAGATATCGATGTTCTCCATTTTAAGGAGTGCCTCGAGTGAGTGCATTTTGAAATTTAGACTTCTAGCATTGAGTAGCATTACCCTCAGTTTTTGCTTGCCTGTTCCTGTTATGGTGGTGAATTTGTTACTTGAACCCTGCCTAAAAAAGGCACTATAGGGGCAGCAAGAGCCTTAGCCAGTATCCGGAATCCTAGGGGCGACATGTGCAGGCCATCTGTGGCAAAGCATCATGGTCTGTCGACCGTGTCATCCCAAGCAGACAGATACTGGATCCCCTTTGAATGACACCAGAAGCTTAGCCAATTGTTGAAATCAATCATTTTGTCCTTGTACTGCGGTATCATTCTGGGTGATGGCAAAATGCTACTCAGGGCTAGGGTCATACCTGCCTGGGCTACAAGATCGCAGAGCTCTTCCATGTCTCTTTTCATGTAGTCCAGGGAGGTATGTCTCAGGTCATTCACACCAACATGGACAATGACAGAGTCATATTTGTACTTGTTGTGGAGTGACCTGAGTGCGTGGGTTATGTGGCAGATCCTGGCACCCAACAAGCAGCTGAGAGTAACTTTCTCCTTGTTTAGCCTGGTGAGTGGGACATCAGTGTGCCTGACTATAGAGTCACCTACTACTAGTGTATTGGGTATGTTGTTTTGCCTTATTGGCTATGTTTGAGTGGCACACTGAATCTGTGGGCTATGTGTCATTTGGGTTGTGTTGAGGGATGGAGGTTGCTTGTGTTTCTGCTTTGGAGGTCTCTGTTGCTTAGGCAGATTATTATTGAGAGCCTCTGCGAATGTTTTTGAGTTTCTATGTGTGGATTTTGGTGGTGTAGACGTAGTGAGACTATGTGATGAGTGTGGTGTGGTGCAAATGTTTACCTTCTCCTCATGACTGTCAGGTTTAGTCTTGGTTGGTGAGAGCTTTACCTCCAGTTTGGCTAGATAAGTGCATCTTTCACAGGTTGTAGTGTTGGGTGGTAGGAGGAGAGGGTTGTCTGTGTACATGAGGCAATTTCTACATTGCCTCAAGATGCCCAGATTCATCAGATAGACAGGGGAGAACACTGGGAGCTGACCCTTGGACATGCCTGAATAAAAAACTATTTTCCTCTAGATAAGTGAGGAAAGTGAGTACAGGAGTTATTTTGCTCAATGCCAGTGAGAAAAGTAAGTACAAAAACTGTTTTCCTTTCGGTAATGAGGAAGATTGAGTGCTATAGTAATTAGTAGCTTATTTAGTGCTTACAGGTTCTGAACAAGTGCTGAGTATGAATAAGCAAATTTAAGTGCTAAAACTAAGAATCTGTATCTGCACTAGATGAGTTACAGGACAGAAACAAGTGCAAATGCAGGCTTTCAAATCAGAAAGTTGAGAGAGATGGAAGATTGCCCAAACGGCCATTAATTACAAATTCTGGGCCAGAACCACTCCTTATGTGGTAGACAGGTTACCTAATGCTTACCACTCCCACTGATAAGCTAGAAGGCTTCCCTCCAACACAGAAAGGCTTGGGGGTGCTGAGAATCTTACAAACAGTCCTGGATACAGCAAATCTGTATCTGGAACACTAATTACAGAAAAGTAGCAAAAACAGTAGTAAAAAACAATTCACATGCAGTGCAAGCTAGCACACTTGAGTATGTAGCAATATTAGACCACACACAGTTTGAAAAATGCAATTAAATTAAAAAGGACTAAAAGCAAGTGCAGAAATGGTTTATTAGGTAGAATGCGGTAAAGAGATGGGACTGGAGAGTGTCCTAGATCAAATCTACAGTGGGGCAGGCACTGCAAAAGCCACCAAATTTAAACTACAAACCAAAAACAGGGAGGGGAGGTGGGGAAGACAGTTTCAGCAGAGATTTGAGCAACCACTAATAGTATAAACTATAAAACCAAAAAAATATACTCAGCTCTGTATATTTGCAGATCAGACTCTCAGAACAGTGAGACAACAGATATCTAAGCAACAATTAAACTCTATAATAAAGAAAACTATACTCAGCTCTGTATATTTGCAGATAGTCTTGTAAGGCTGTCTCTCAGAACACATGTTCCAATTTAAATGCAGGCTGTTATTAACAAGTCAAATTAAGGGAACCTTGAGTTAGGTAACACACAAGCTATAAAAAGCAGTTATATCAGCTGAAGACAAGGCAGAAAATGGGGGTGAGGGGTGGGAAGACAGTTTCAGCAGAGATTTGAGCAACCACTAAGAGTATAAACTATAAAACCAAAAAAATATACTCAGCTCTGTATATTTGCAGATCAGACTCTCAGAACAGTGAGACAACAGATATCTAAGCAACAATTAAACACTATAATAAAGAAAACTATACTCAGCTCTGTATATTTGCAGATAGTCTTGTAAGGCTGTCTCTCAGAACACAGGTTCCAATTTAAATGCAGGCTGTTATTAACAAGTCAGATTAAGGGAACCTTGAGTTAGGTAACACACAAGCTATAAAAACAGTTATATCAGCTGAAGACAAGGCAGAGAATGGGGGTGGGGAGGTGGGAAGACAGTTTCAGCAGAGATTTGAGCAACCACTAATAGTATAAACTATAAAACCAAAAAAATATACTCAGCTCCGTATATTTGCAGATCAGACACTCAGAACAGTGAGACAACAGATATCTAAGCAACAATTAAACTCTATAATAAAGAAAACTATACTCAGCTCTGTATATTTGCAGATAGTCTTGTAAGGCTGTCTGTCAGAACACAGGTTCCAATTTAAATGCAGGCTGTTATTAACAGGTCAAATTAAGGGAACCTTGAGTTAGGTAACACACAAGCTATACAAACCAGTTATATCAGCTGAAGACAAGGCAGAAAATGGGGGTGGGGGTGGGAAGACAGTTTCAGCAGAGATTTGAGCAACCACTTATAGTATAAACTATAAAACCAAAAAAATATACTCAGCTCTGTATATTTGCAGATCAGACTCTCAGAACAGTGAAACAACAGATATCTAAGCAATGGAAGAAGGGGTGGGGTCATCTATTGAAGAATAACAATGAAGGGCTTATAAGAAAAATGATAAATAATAAAAAATAGAAATATGTATATATATATATATATATATATATATATATATATATATATATATATACACACCTGTAAATATGTACATTTTGTAAATATGTAAATAATGAGTTTTAAACTGTGTTAAATGAAGGACCCCATTCTCTTTGGAGAATAGGAAGTGAAGCACTCTCTGGAGGTGCTAGGTCATGCTGGAGGGCTCCTACTGCATTCCAGGAATTCCAAGATGGAGGATAGTGCAGCAGAGCTGGAAAGAGGAACAGGAGAAAACTTACAGAAGTAAGGAGAATGAGAGATTGCAGAGGTGCACTTGTCCTCCCATATGCAGGGGAATGACTGTAGCTGTTCTCCATTCACTTGGTACAAACCCTGTATGGAGGCTGAGACTGAACAGTTTTGTTGGGGAGTGTGGCTGAGACTGAACAGTGTTGATAGGGGTGGGGCTGAGACTGAACAGGGTTGTTAGGGTTGTGGCTAAATCATGCTTCGTGCTATTTAAGATGCATCACAGGATATTGTCAGGACCCATTGATGCAGCATTTTTAGCTATTGATAGCAATTTTTGAACTTGGTCTTTTAAGATAGCTGGAGGTCAGACAGTTTCAGATGTATCTTAAGGGACAGATGGAGGGAAGAGATGGGTAATGTTAGAGCTAAATTTATCAACCAGTAGATTCACTATATCTTCAGTGTGAGAGAATGTAATATAATTCACAATTAGCTCAGTGCATTGCTGTGTTGAGCTTTTGAGAATACAGACATAACTAAAAAATGCCATGTGATTGTCTTTGGTTTGTGTAACTGTTTTAGTCTCAAACTTTGCTTTGCTGGATTTTATTAAGGTCCTGAATTGTTTGTATATTTCACTGACAAGGTCTGTAATATTCTGGGAATTATTCTTCTTACTTTTGGTAAAAATTATTTTCCTTTTGTTGTAAAACTTCTTGATATTATGCAAGGATTATGGTTCTACCATGTGAGTTTGTTTCTGGGGTTTACCCTGCACTTGTTTCTACAGTGTACAGCTCAGAGGAGTCATTGAATCCCAAAATAACTTAGATATCCTACAGGAAAGTTTGTCCCAAATAAATAACTAGTGCCAAAATCATGGACTGAAAATAAATGCCAAAAATGCATTATTGTATCCTTTGAGGAGTCATCTACCCCAGGGAACTACAGCAATAGCAATGCACCCCAACAGCTGACCCAGTTGTTTGGGATATGGTAACATACGTGGAGAGTGACCTAACTTTTGATCAGCATGTGCCCATTTTTGCAAGAATGTTCTTCTATGCTGCACAGATTATAAACAAGGGGATTGTGTCTAGATCTGCTGATGTCACTGCACCATTTACTCAGCCCTTGGCAGGCTAATCATTGACTATATTGTCCTCTTTGTCATGTATCTGTCAGGGCACATGCAACAACCGGAATGCCCACATAGATACCTTACTAAAAGAATACAAGACATAAACAACAATTCCTACACAGACCAACTCAAAGCCCTGTCACTATATGCAGTATCCCACATACTGCTAAAAGTTGACGTGTCTGGCATACAAGGCATCCTATGACTCATTACTAATAGATTTACTGCACTTCAGCAAGTCAGATAACATCAGAAATACCTAGTCTATGTATTCAAACCTCTTCTGCAGTAACAACAGAATAGTTTAGATAGACAGGTATATTTCGCAGATGATATTGCTGTTCTGGAACAGACTTCCCATCCACATAAAACAAAGTTCATCCTATCCATACTCAAGTGCAACTTACATCTATGGATGGGCAACAGAAAATTTATCCCAGGATTGCCCCCTGTACTACTAAAGGAGAGAGATGGGTCCTAAGTACTTTATCCCATGCATGGGTCCCCTCAGTTATCATGGTATGATCCCAGTTATTCTCATTAAGGGTTCCTCAGTTATCAAGGTATGATCCCAGTTATTTTCCTTAAGGGTAGTATATCATTATCGACCATGGGATGGGTAAGGCCAATACCTTGCCTTATGGATGGGCAACAGAAAATTTATCCCAGGATTGCTCGCTGTACTACTAATGGACAGAGATGGCTGCTAAGTACTTTATCCCATGCATGGGTCTCCTCATTTATCATGGTATGATCCCAGTTATTCTCCGTAAGGGTCTCTCAGTTATCATGGTATGATCCCAGTTATTTTCCTTAAGGGTAGTATATAATTATTGACCATGGGATGGGTAAGGCCAATACCTTGCCTTATGGTTGGGCAACAGAAAATTTATCCCAGGATTGCCCCCTGTACTACTAATGGACAGAGATGGCTGCTAAGTACTTTATCCCATACATTGGTCTCCTCTGTTATCATGGTATGATCCCAATTATTTTCCTTAAGGGTAGTATATAATTATCGACCATGGGATGGGTAAGACCATTCTACAACCAAATGGGATAGGTTATTTTGAGCACCAAAATGGAAATTGGCTAGGCTTAAAAAGGCCTGCAAGGGGAGCTAGTCTCTTACTTACCTATGAACTTATGAATCTATGAGAGAAATAACTGTTAATTACTTGGAAAATGGAAGATTGGAGACACAAGTACTGGTAGATTTGATGAACTAGGCAGAGGCAAAGGAAGGAGAGGAAGTGCCATGGCATGACATGGTAGACAGACTGTTACAGGTGGAAGAAACTGAGAGGTTGGAAATACAAGCACCAGCTAGTGAAAGGAAAATAATGAAGGTATTGTTGGCTAGTGAAGTAGTCAGTTTTCAAGGTTCACCTCTGCAACAGGGTTTTTATTAGAAGAAGGAAGACGTTATACAAATGTAGCGAGGCAAGAACGAATGGAAGATGGGAATGAGAGACGACAAACATATGCAATTTCTCAACAGAAACAGAGAAGATGGCCAATAGCAACAATAAAAAGTAAAAGTGATGTCAGTATGAACAGGTAGGACATTATGCTCAGTATTATTTTGCCACTAGGGTTTAACATCTAATATATCTAATATATAACAACATTAATTCATTTGGGAACTGAAAATTTTTGTGAAGTGACATTCGAAAGCTTTAACTTGCTGGAAAATTTATAACTGCCACTGGAAATAAATACAGTAGCACTGTGGAAAGGCCATTTATTTCAGAGTTTGGGACTACAGCTAACAAAAGAAAGCAAATGTGCAATTTAGGACTTCAGATATGGATGAGCATGAATTAAAACAGTTTTTTCTTTTACTGTGTAGAAAAGTACATGAAGTTAAAAAATTGTGGGATGAAAGAAATGTAAGGACTGTGTGGTTGCAAAGTTTGGGTAACAATGGATGTTTAGGATGGGAATATTCAGCATATTTCAAATGCAATAACTGTGAAGGATAAGAAAAGATTGGGTCTATATTAGAACACAGAATAGTCTAAATATCAAACGGCCTAAAGGCCAAAAATGCCAGACCTCGAACTTGCTATTGTGGGGGGGGGGCTGTACTCCCCACACCCCCTGCTAATTATATATACCAACTCTGAGATTGCACTACAGTGAGGAAAGTGCAAATATTCCGATCTTCACTGTACCACGATTTCACTATAACAGTTCGCTGAATGGCATTTTCACTGTAAAATGCCATTCAATGAACTGACTCTTCGATCACGTAATATAGGCCCAAAAGGATTTAGGTACTGGGGCCAAGCCAAAACATGTTATTTCTGAGAGGATGAAAATCATTCAGTACAAGACTGTAACAAACTGATGAGTGGCCAGTGTGTGGAGAGGGAACCTATAGCAAAAACTGTAAGCCTTTTTCTTGAAAATTGCTGATTTAACTGTCCAATATTAGAAAAGGAAATAGTAGGTGTAGAGGAAAGCTCAGGAGAAAATCAAACAGCAGAAAATATAGCTACACAAAAAATTGAAAGAGAAGTTGGTATGGGGAAAGGGATACTGAAGAAAGGTTAAACAACGAAGAGGTAGTTACAGAAGAAAATACAGTTGTGTAAGTTGAACTTAAAATAACAGCAGATGTTTGAATGATCACTGATGCAGTAGCCTTAGCTATATGGGTTATATCTTGACAAGGATATAATAACCAGCCAGCTTCAAAAGCTTTAGGGCACCTTCCACAAGCCCAAACTGTCAAGCAACTTGAGCTGAGCTGACTAAAAGACAAGTTTGGGTGGGAAGCTCTTCAGGGCTTTCCTGCAAGCAGACATAGGGAGGCTGGACCCTGAAAGGAAAAGACTAGGAATAACAAAAAAATAAATGTACACACCCTGGTATAAAAAAAAACACACCAAAACACAAAAGGGGATGGAGGGAGGGAGGGAGTGGCTACTGCAGCAGTGATCATTCAAACATTTCCTGTTATGGTAAGTACACAACTCTGCTATGTTCTTCATATTGATCACTGCTGCAATAGCCTTAGCTATATGGGTAGGTTACCATAGCTAACCATATTTGGGAAGTGGAAGGCGAAGGGTCCAGGAGCCCCTGGAGAATAGTCCTAGCAAAACATGATCTAAACTTAGAGAAGGAATCAAGCTTATAGTGCTCTGTAAAAGTATGTACAGAGGACCAAGTAACAGCTTCTAGAATCCAGTCCTTTCCAAAAATCCATAGAAGAAGCCGAGGTCCTTGTAGAGTGGGTCTTGACCCTACCTGGAATATATTTGTCAAGGTGAGTATAACAAAAGGTAAATAGCCTTAGACAACTATTTGGAAATAGACCATTCTGACACAGGTAGTCCCTTCTACTTTTACAAAAGGTGAACAATTAATCTGAAGATCTGAAAGATTTAGCTTTGTCAAGATAGTACCTGAGTTGTCTGTGGACATCCAAGGTATGGGGTATCCTTTCTCCCTCATGTTTAGGCTCAGAAAGAAAACAGGGAGACAGATAGTTTGGCTTAAAGTAAACTCAGATACCACTTTAGGCAGAAAAGAAGGATTAGTTCTCAAAGAAACCCTGTCCTTGTGGAAAATGAGGTAAGGTTGCCTCACCATAAGAGCTAGCAACTCAGACACCCTTCTTGCAGTGGTCAGAACAATCAGTAAAACTGTTTTCCATGTTAAGAACCTCAAATCATCCAGATTAGTTGGTTCAAATGGTGCAAGTGTTAGCTTCTCTAACTCAAAATTAAGATCCCAAGGAGGTATCACCAGTGTTCTTGGAGGCATCTTATGCAAAACCCCTTTCAAGAACATTTTGAAATGTGACTGCCTTGAAAGAGGAGGATCCATTGGCAGACATGCTGAAATGGCCAATAAATACACCTTGATGGAGGAATACTTAAAGACATAGGATAGTTACTCACACAAATCTTGTAAAACCAGAGAGCAACTAGACCTAAATGGGTGTTGCTTATGTTGTCACTAGCTAGAAAACCTTTTTCATTTGCTAATACATGATTTTCTAGTAGTAGGCTTTCTTGCCACCATTAGCACCTGTTGCACATCCTCAAGAAACAGGTACTTTGAAGGAATAAAGATTCTAACATCCAGGCAGTCAGTTAAAGATTATTCATGTCTGGGTGTATCCAACATCCCTGTTCTTGTGCGAGTAGATAAATTCTGTGAGGAAGGGAGAACAATGGTTGTTTAGACCAGAAGGAGGTCACCAGAAAGATCCTGGGGATTCCTTCAGAAGCACCCTTGGTATTAGTGGAAGGATGGAAAGACATACATGAACATTCCTGTTCAAAGAATAAGAAAGGCAGCTGTCTTCCAGGCCTTCCTGTACAGAGTGGAACAGAATTGTGCCAGTTGATTACCCTTTTTGATCACTTCTGCAGCAGAAGGTCCAAACACTCAACTATCTAAGGGACAATTTAAAATCTCATTTTTTATATAATCTGAGAGGTTCTGAGAATGCAGCCAAGCAAACCTCCTTAAAACAGTACCAGTAGCCATAGCTGTGGAAGAAGTATCAGCAGAGTCACACACATGGTGCAACCAATGAGTAGTGACCTGTGCAACAGAATAAACTAAGTTATTTAAAGCATATTTTTCTTCAGAAGATGAAGCTGTAGATCAAACATTCCTCATACTTTTACAATATGTCAGACAAACTTTAACATATGTACCTGACAATATAAAATTCTGAAATTCAGAGTTGCAGAACTATACACTTTTCCCCATACCTATCAATAATTTTCCAATCCTTATTAGAAAGAAAAAGAAAAGTAGAAATATTGAAATTAATTAAGTGATTAGCAGCAGAGAAGTCATCTAAGGCTATAGCTGTTGGGTCAGGTTTGGGAATAGTGTATAAAAATGTAGAACACATCATATCTGCCTTTTTAGGGACAGCTGGCTGACTATCAGGAAAGTTGCAGGCAGTAAGACACACATCTTCTAAAGCAGACAGGATGGGAGGAATGGATGTAGGTTCTGGAAAATCCTTCTCTAACAATTCAGTATTTTCTAAGGCACTGAGAAACCTCAGTGTTCTCCCACTGAAAACACTGGGACATTCTCAAATCAGGAAGGGAGATCTCCTCTTGAGTTTGAACCAGAAAGCTGAGAACAAAGCCCTCAATCCACCCCTACATCTTCCTGTTCAGATTCAGAATCTTGAATCTCTTTAAGAAAGGAAGTAACCCTTTTTATTTTCTGGGAAAATACTCTACAAGAAGGACCAATATCTGAATCAAACCCTGAGCCAGTCCCAATAAACCACTCCTATCTAAATAAATGTGAGGGGGAATAAATACCTGCTTGGTCTTCTGTTTCTTTTTGACAGGAAAAATGGAGCCAATCGTGTTACTAATGGCAGCCACTGCTTCCTCCAATGTGGGCACAGCATTCTGAGACAACAGAGAAACCTTCTCTGTTCCTTTTCCCAGGACCAACAAGAGTGGCTCTCCCTTGTCTAGTGAGGGGACCCCAACAGCTGCAGAGGATGTGGTTAATCCCAGGTCCATAGAGGCTGTACATGTTGCACTAGAGGGATCTAGGGTAAGGATGAATGGTCTGAGGTACAATAAATGGCCACAGCAGTCATCCACCTCTGGCTGAGGCAAATTGCTTGACTTCTGTGGTGGAAAATGCTGTTTGCTTAACTTTTTGTCTTTGTGGCTGGAAAAAAGGACCAGCCTTGGGACTGACAATCTATTCCATGGTCAAGATGAAAAATGTGCCTCTATCTTAGGTAAAACAAGCAACAAATGCCAGTAAAACTACCAGGCCACAAACATTACTTTTTTGACAAAAAACACAGTGAAAAGCACTTTCAAAGACCATGACAGCCCCACAATGGAAAAAAAATAGTACGATTTCTCCACAAAAGATATTTTATCAGTTAACAAAAAGCACGAAAATGGAGCAGGATACAAGAATGAATAAAATTTATTAAGCGCTTTCGTCAAATATTAGCATTGACTTCTTTAGAAGAATCTTCTGAAGAAGTCAATGCTAATATTTGACGAAAGCGCTTAATAAATTTTATTTATTCCTGTATCCTGCTCCATTTTCATGCTTTTTGTTACTTGGTGTTTTTCTTCAAATTTCTGGTATATTTTATCAGTTAGTTAATACTACTGTAAGGCTAACAGAAACAATGAGTGCTCCATTTAAAAGTATGCCACAGTCTCAAGACAATCCATGAAAATACAACACTCCTAACTTTAAAATAACTCTCCTGAAGATGAAAGTAATAAAGCATGAGTAAAAAATATGTTTTTTTCCCCAAAGGGAATTTATCTACCCAGCTAATGAAAGTACAAGCCAACCTTAATCCTTGGAAGCCTCAGAGGAGCATACTCTTCAGCAGCAGGAAAGCACTAAAGGGCTTTGCACCCAGACTTATATTTTAGTCAGCTCAGCTTGAGCTGCTTGACAGTTTGATCATGAGAAAGGTGCCCTGAAGCTTTGGGAGCTAACTGGCTATTATATCCTTGGCAGGATATAACCCAAATAGCTAAGGCTACTGCAGCACTAACCAATATGAAGAATATTAACAATTTAAAGTGGCGCAATTAGTATACAGGAAGAAAGCAGATATGCAGTTTTAGAATGTGAAGAAGAAGAAGAGGGAGAAATGAAAATGAGAAGAACAAGACAGTGAAAAATCAATTGGTGTTAGGTTTAAGAGAAGGAAAATTAAATAAACTATGGAAGTAAAACACTTACACAAGGATGATATAAAAATGCGGTACTTGCGTATTATCGCAACCAGATTTGGAACTCGCCCTCATTGCTAAATTTAGAGGGAAACTACTTCATGTTACAGTGAAATGGGGTGTGTAAACTCCAAATTAAATTTTATCACATTGCTTCTGAAACAGAAAGGGAACAATGGAGAAAATACTCTTCCTGGGTACCATCCTTTAGCACCGTGAGGGAAAGGGAAGTTTCGTTAAGGCATACTGTAGCAGCTTGCCGGTAAGAGCAGCTATTCGGGGTTGTGATTAATGTGTGTCTTTACATGTACATTTCTACCCGTTTTCTTTTGGACTGACTTCATGGAGGGCTGAAGTAAGACGTGCAATCGGTTATTTTATTTTCCCTGCACTGATGTGTTGGTTATAAGTTGTGTTTTGGTATTTATAGGGCTGCGAACGACTGTAACATGCTTCGTTTGAAGACAGACTACAAAGCCCATGTTGTTTACATGCCGTTCACTGATTTCTATTTTGCTGGGAATCGGTTTTCTGAAATGACTCTTCAGTAAGAGTAAATAGTATGATAATTACATTTCACCGGGGAAGAATCTGGGCTTGTTTATGTGATAAGTGCTGCCTTGTTTCTCTTCCCTGCTGTTTTTCCTTTGCATTACATTACAGTGCTAAAGCGTTACCCAGGAAGAGGAATTTGGCCGTTATTCCTGTTCCTCATTTGGAACCCACATGAGACAATAGTGATTTTCAGTGCACAGACCCCTTTTCAGTTTACTATAAAGTTGTTTTGCAATAATATCAGCAATTACACCAGGTTCAAAATATGGTTGCGATAATATGTAAGTACCAAAAATGCTAGCATTAAATGTGAACAGCATTAAAACCAACATTAGAGGTTTGGTGGTGGTGGAAGGGTGTAAAGAATAAAAAATATATATATATATATAATATATGTAATATAATAAGAATAGGATAAAAGGGGAAAATAACGCAGGCATTACAGGAGTGGGGGCAAATTGTTTGGTATCTAGAAAATGAGACATATTCTGGAATAGGAATTCTTAAAAAAGTTAAGAAATAAGAATGTTAGGTGTACCAATAGTATTACCAGGAAGGGTAGTGATATGTGATATGATAATGAGGAAAAAAATGTGTAACATTAATAGCGATTTATGCATATAGTGATACAATGCATAGAAAACAGTTGTTTGAAGAAATAAAAAAAAAGTTAGTAAATATGTCAGTAGTGATGGTAGGAGATTTTAACTGTTACTCGAGGAATGAAAGGGGAAGAATAACACAGGATATTAACATAAGGAAATAAATAAAATGTAGTCATTTAAAAGTAGGGAAGACTAAAGGATGGACACATAAAAGGGATTTTTTTAAGCCTGAAACGGCTTATATAGTTTATTCTGAAGTAGGTGAAAGAAATAACAGGGGGAGTAGAGATGCCAGAGGTTGTAGTTCATAGAGTAGTACAGGCTAGAATAGGAGTGACCGAGAAATAAAAACATAGGGGAAAGTGATAAACAGATTAACTCCAGTGTTTGAAAAAGGATGAGTAACTGACAAGAGAGAAAGAAATGTTATGGAAAGATCACATGACAATAAGACATTGAACATGGTGGGTAGTGTATAAGCAGAAGCATAAATATATATATTTAGAAGTGAAATGAAGAATGAAAAAGAAATAAAATGCAATACAAATACATGTTTATGGAATTACTAGAGAGAGATAGAACAATGAAGAGAAAAATAAGAGAAACAAAATAGATGTAAGAGAAAAAGTAAAATGATCTTACATAGGCAAATAGTTTTTTCTGAAAGGAAAGGAAGAGGTTTCCTGTTATTCAGGAAAAGAAGAAAAAATCAGAGAAGGATGGATGACTTAGATGACAAAAGATACATAAAATACAAACAAGAAAATATTATGGAGGTGGAATGATTCTTACAGGAGAGACATTCAAAATTATGGTGGCACGTTATCCTACACAGGGCTGATGTGCTTACTTGCTTCCTGCTATCTAAGCAAGAAGAGGCAAACTTGTTTTCTTTGCACTTTAAAATTAGCATGCATGTCAAATGGAGAGATGCTAGTTTCATATACTTATTTTTATTTTGCTGTTGTGTGATCAGGCCAGACACTGGTTAGGCTGCAGAGGGGATCTCGTAGTATATATTCCTGATGTGACTGAGAACATTCACATGGTCTGCATGACATGTAAAGACACTAAGATGCAGCTGTTATTTTAGGTGCTACGATGACTGAAAGCTTGTTGTTTCAGTCCTACTGGATGAGGATCGATCTGCTCATCAAGATCTAGCCTCATGATAAATTCATAACTTTTGTTTCCTGGAGTAGACATTGCACTGCTAATGTATGTTGCATGTGCAGTCTGTACTATGCTTCTTGGAAGCAGTTGAAAGATTCATAATAGAATATGAAGCCTTGCTATGTTGGGACTCATTTAATATCATAAAATAGGGTCTAAAATCCATTATATTGTAATGTTCTAGTATTACTCACTAAACAACAAATATCAGCATTTTCGCACAGAGGCCGTGACTACCCGAATCCAAGAATATGGGGGTTCTGCTTTCAAACCCCTGATTTCTAAATATGCTACCTCTATGGTTGCACAAATTCAGAAAAAAACTATAAAAACAAATAAGCTCATATTTTGTGAAGAAACAGAAGTCAGTAGGCTGACTTTGGAGAAAGCATTCAGTTCAATGACTGTCATTACAATGAAGCACACCAGTGTATTTGCCCAAACATGACTGACACTGAATTTTGACTAAACAATATACTACTAAGTGTAGTATTACCATTTATCTAGCTCTCTGTCTATCTACCCATGTGTGCTGCTTTGATATAATGTGTGCTGCATGCTCACATTACTGAGCTCTTAGTGTGCATGTGCTAGGCTGGGTAGTGGCATTGAGCCTATTGTGATCTGTGCCTGTACTTCCATGAATACGAGAAGTATCATCTTGGTAATGAGAAGACCTACTAAAGATGGAGGTAAGTTTCATGTTCCAGACCAAGGTTAGACTGTACTAAAGATACCATAATATAATTTATGCATGTCATTCAATATTACCGGGATACTAGAGAACTGTTATTTTATTGTACCCATTTTTACTCATTTGTCATAATTTCTGGAGAGGAATCTCCCATGAGGCCAATAACCATCTTTAGGTGGACAGCCATAGGGCACTTTGCCTCCCGCAAAGCATATGGGTTGATAGATTAGTACTAGGCTAACTGCCCTTGTGGGCCATTATAAGTCTAGCCAGTAACCCCATGTGAGAATCAAACATTGCACCTTGTGTCTATAAGGTAAACAACTTAACCATTATACTAACCTCCCAATGAATATACAAGGTTCTGCTCTAAGCTACCATGAATGGTCCATGTGGAGATGGTTCCTTTAATGTCTAATCAGAGAAGTCCAGTCTAGCTGCTGGCTGCATGCCTGATTAAGGTTACACCCCTCTGTGTGAGTCCTCATTAATGGGTAGGTAGTGTTACAATAACCCACTGGTCTCTCCAATTCTTGTATTGCCAACTACACAATGTATTGTCCATCTTCTCTACCCATGCTTTGCCTGTCAAATGTGATGCCCAGCCTTACATATCACTACCATCTCTTTTTATCTGTAGTGTCTCATCACCCTACTATATGTGTATCCCTGACAGCTTTCTTGTTTTCCATCCCAATCCATGTTTGATGCTTCTCTCAGAACCCTTCAAATGGTTTTGCTTATAGACATGTCAATGGTTCAACACTATTCCCTCATTAGGCCAATCATTGAGTATAATGCCCCATTTGGCATGTACCTCACTAGACACATGCAACAGCTGGAAAGGCCACAAAAGTACACCACAAAGAGTATCCTAGGCCTTAAACACATGTCCTACATGGACAGACTCAAAAAACTCCAGCTATTCTCTATCTCATATCGTCTACTAAGAGGTGGTCTCTGTTTGACTTACAAAGCCATGTCTGACCCATCTCTGTTAGATATGCTCCATATAAAGAAATTCCAATCCCTCCGCACCACACGCTCCAAAGACCTGAACCTCATTACCACAATCAACAGAACATGCTGGAGGGACAGGTTCATAACCCAGAGACTGCCCATGCTATGGAATAGACTTCCCATACATGTCAAACAGAGCACCTCACTGGCCCTCTTCAAGAGAAATCTTGATGAGTGGATGGGAAATAGAAAGTTCACCCCAGGGATCACTCCTGTGGCTCTATCTGTTAGAGGCACTGGGAACTAACATTGGGCAGCACGATGCCAAGGCACTTCTATGGGCTTGGCTTGGAAAGGCACTAGGGCCATTAGCCTAGTACACTGGTATGAACCTATCAACAAATACTACACTTGCCTTTGAGGCAGAAAAAACAGGCAACTATGGATTCTATTCCCACACCACGTGTATGAATTTATTTTTTCCTTGGACTTACATTAAAATGCAGCATGAGTGATGGGCATTGCTGCATTACAAAGGTGCTGCCTTTTTGATGACGTGTTAAGCTGAGATCCCAAGTGTCTGAGTTTTTAGTAGCTCAGATGGATGCAAAAGACTCAATGGCACTTACAAAAGAAAGAGTACGGGTCTTTGTATAAAACTTTAAAAGTATTAAAAATACAGAAAAAGATAAAAAATATATCTTTCTCTATGTCTATATATATATATATATATATATATGTGTGTGTGTGTGTGTGTGTGTGTGTGTGTGTGTGTGTGTGTGTGTGTGTGTGTGTGTGTGTGTGTGCATTAGATATAAATATATATATGTTTATATATATTTCTCTCTCTCTCTTTCTATATATATATATATATATATATACATATATATATATATATCAATCAACACTACTCACACTAACTATAGTATTTATTTATTTAGTTTGGTAACCAGGGCGAAGTACTGATTCAAATGGACCTATTTCAGTCTCAGCCTGGAGAAATATAAATGAAAACAGACAAGCACATTCATGAGAAGTATTATGAATACAAATAAAATGTGGCATGAATATAGCTAGCAATCAATAACAGTAATAATAATAATAACGTTCATAGTATAAGGGACAATATGAAGGAATGGTTAGAGGAAGGAGGGGATAAGAAGAGAGTGAAATAGTGAAGGGACAGAGCACAAGGAGTAAAATGTAGTGAAAGTAAGATAAGGACATGCTGAAATTAACTATATGCAATATATAAAATGTGGAAAATATGTCACATATTAGTGTAGGGAAATAATGTGAGGAAGACGAAGGTATTTCACTGGTGAAGGGGAGAGTAGGGATTAGGTGATGTCTCCAGAGGCAAAGTATAAGAAAACTGATACAGACTTGAGATAGTCTTTAAGATGAACATTACAAGGTGGGGTCTTTAAGATTAGTAGGAAGGGATTCACAGAGTTTGGGGCCTAAGATGGAGAAGGCATGGTTAGTGCAATGAAGTGTGGTTCTGAGACATTGCAAAAAAATGTTTTAATTTTTCTAACACAACAAAGAGCAGAGGACCTTTATTTATATATAAAACAGTGTGTGTGCGTGTGCGTGTGTGTGTGTGTGTGTGTGTGTGTGTGTGTGTGTGTGTGTGTGTGTGTGTGTGCACACACACACACAAACACACACACACACACACACACACACACACACACACACACACACACACGCATATATAAATATATATATGGGTCTATTTCAGTAGACTGTAATGATTCTTAATCGAAATCTAATTTACTGAGACGACATCACTGAAATTTGAATAAACCAAAGCTTCACATTACTGCATTTTTTTACAGGTAATGGAGGCACTTGGCCAACATTCAACGTAAAGACACACAGCAGTATATCAAATCCACCCAGGTGATGGGCTGCACTCCACACACCTCCCTAACTAAATATAAAAAATCTGGGATCGCACTACAGTGGGGAAAAGGGCAAATTTCCCCATGCTGGCTAAGTGCCTCCATTCCCTGTAAACAATGCTATAATGTGAAACTTTGGTTTATTCAAACTTTGGTGATGTCATCTCATAGGTTCATAGGTGTGTACTAGGCTAATGGCCCTGGAGCCTTTACAAGGCTAGCCCATAGGATTACCCTGGCATTGTGCCACCTGACTT
>NC_056746.1:1069386251-1069414900 GCF_019279795.1 Protopterus annectens
GGGGCTACATGATCTGGAGATAGTAGAGCATTACAGGGTGGACAGGGGCACCATCCAGCAACTTGTTGAGCTGTGCTGGCCATGCCTCAGAGCCAGAAATAACAGAGGGGAACCCATCCCAGTGGACTCAAAGGTATGTGTAAGCTTGAGAATACTAGCCACAGGCACCTTTCAAAGGACAACTGGGGATATCATGGGGATTTCACAGGCCTCAGCATCCAGGGTACTCCACCAGTTCCTGGATGCCATGTTACCACATGCCAATGAGCATATATACTTCCCCCAAACGCAGGAGGAGTTGGCCAGCAATATGCGTCTCTTCCACCATGTGGCAGACTACCCGGAAGTACTGGGTGCAATAGACTGCATGCACATACACATCAAGACACCACCCTGTGAGCAGGGTGGGCGCTACATAAACTGCAGGGGATACCCCTCCATCAACTGCCAGGTCGTGTGCAATGCCCAGGGCATTATCATGGATGTGTGTGCTGGCAGCCCTGGAAGCTATCACGACTCCCACATCTGGCATGCCTCACAGCTGTATCAGGTATTTGCCGGGGGGACATCCCATATGGCCACTTGGTGGGTGATGCTGGCTATGCAGTGGAACTATGGATGATGACTCCCATCAGAAATGCACACACACCCATGCAGGAATGCCATAATGAGGCACACGCAGAAACCAGAATCATCATAGTGCGCGTGTTTGGGATGCTGAAATCATGGTTCCATTGCTTGGACATATCTGGTGGAGCCTTGCAGTACTCTCCAGGCATGTGTGTCCACATCTTCATAGTATGTGCCATGCTACACAATACGATCCTGCGGAAACAGCTGCAGCAGGGACAGAATGGTGAAGGCCCTCACAGCCCACCACCATTGCCAAGGGCCCCACAGGCACAGAGGGACTCAGACAACGAACACCCTGTGCCAGCCCCAGTAGGCAGATGGAGGTGTGCCCAGTATGCCCTTTCCTTGGCAAAGAGGGAACATATAGCACACACACTGACAATGCAGGCACCTATGGACTGACATCCTTCTCCACCTGCACACACACAGCAAACATGGATGGCACACACGACCACCTGTAAATTGTCATGTATAGGTGGTCTACTGTGTGCATCCTACATAGGCAGCCCTCAACTATTGTACACGCAACTGCCATTGGCACAAGGTAAGTCAATACCTGAACAGTAAATTAAGCTATCAGCATGTGCTGATACTGTATGTATAGGTTCATAGATATATAGGTAGGCACATGCCTAACTGACTGAGGCCATTCATAAGCATAGCCAAAATGTGTCTGTTGTCGCCACCCCATTGATTAACTAACTGTCCCTCTGTGGAACAGAGCCAATTGCGGGATCCTTGCAGTGTATCCACTGTTCCCCACCCACTCTGCAAGGATTCCCTGGAGTGTTAGTGAGGGGATCCATATAATGTAATCAGGGATGTAGTTCCAAATCATGGGGAGTAGCCGTGACAGGAATCTATCACTCCAGCATCTTCCAGTTATGGTTGTTGCAAGGTGTAGCTCATTACAGTGTGTGGCTCCCATAGGTGGAGCATATGCATTAAGCCTGACTTGGACACGGCTTTGTTGGCCAGCAAATATCACCTCTGAGTAAACGAGATGCCACTAAGTAATGCAAGAGTTTATGCAGTCTGGCAGCATAGGACACATGTCTGAGGACATTATCTCTCTTTGTGAGGTACGTTCGTGGCCCTTCCAGTTGTCGAATGTGTCTTCTGAGGTACATCCAAAATGGGTTATCATACTCGATGATGGGATTGATGACTGATGAGTAAAGGGGCACAATAACCTAAGTCTGTTTAGACGCGAACCCTTAAGTAATCAGATGGCCTGCATAAACAGATGTCCTAACTACTTCTCAGATATGACTGTCAAAGGAGAGATCACTATGTAATGTAGTCCCCACATACCCATTACATTGTCTGAATTATAGTGGATGCCACTGATGTGTTAATATGTGATTGTGTGTGTAGTTTCCCAAAATGGAATGACCATGCAGTATGTGGCCTTTAGCTGGAGGCCATCACTCTGACACCCTGTGTTGGTCTATGTGAGGCCCCTTGAAGGACATCTGTGACAGCTGGACTGTCAGTTATGGCTCCCAGTCTGCAGTAATCACCAAACACGGCCTGCTGTAGTCCACCTGTGTTAGTCTGCACCTCTGAGAAGTATATGGCAAACAGTAGGGATCCCAGGACTGAGTCCTGTGGGACACCAGTTGTGACTGGTCAAGAGTTAGTCCTGGAGGCTGCTAGGCTCACCATGTGGGTTATGTGTGTAAGCTTGCTGGCAAACCAACCTGTGATGTATGGGTTATGTACTGGCTGGTGAGTGTAGAAATAATACCTGAGTGGGGAATGGTGTCAAAACCCTTGGCAAGGTTCAGGTAGTATGTGTGAACTACCACACCCCACACCTAAAGTCTAGGTGACTGTAAGATGTCAGACTGGTTCAGTAGGCATGATCTGCACTCAGTCAAGCTGACCTGGGTTAGGTCAAGTGTCTGGAGGTTACCATTGTCTGTGTTAATGAGTGCCATGAGGATGCGCTCCATAGCCATGCAGATCAGGCTACTCAGGCTTATGGGGTGGTAGTTACCATGGTCAGTTGTGTCACCACCTTGGTGGAGTGGAATAGCTGTTGCCATGTGCCAGTGAATGGCCATGTAGCCTGTGTAGAGGCTGATGTTGAATTGCTATATTAGGCGGGGGGGGGGCTCACTTTGTCTTGTAGTGTCTGCAGGATGCAGTCTGGGACACCATCAGCCTCCATTGGCACTCTGTCATGCCATTTGAAAGGGCCATTACCACCTGTATTTCTCAGATGTCTGGGATACTGTATGTTTTGGGTATTGTTGTGGGCCCAGTAGGGGGTGAAGCTTGCTCCGAATGTATCATCAAGTGTGTTGGCGATATCAGTAGGGTCAGTATATTCAGTGCAATATTGCACCATCACAGTGCAAATCTATGTGTTACTGCTTACATCCTTGACATAGCCAAAGAAGCCTTTGTGGTCATATTCCGAATCCATGCCTATTTACCTGTGGATGTCAGCCTTGGATGATTACATGAGTAACATAAGTATCTTGCTAATACTGGTCACGGACGTCTGCATGTCTTGGGATTTGCTATTGTTCTGGACTACTGTCCTACTTCTGTTGTATAGCCTGTATAATACAGGGATTCAGCAGACTGGTGTCCTTGTGTAGGAGTAGCGAGTCCTGGTTTACCATTGATGGCACGACCCATACATCTATAGAGTGCATTCATAATTCTGTCTGTATCTTCAGCAGTGTCATCCCTGAGCATGGGGGCTGTGAACCCTCCAACCGCTGTCATTAGTACTGTGAATTTAGCTGTAGGAAGGTATTCACTGTGTGTTCCTTGGGTGGGGGAGATGGTTGGGAGTGGAAATCATCAGTGAATAGTTCATGGTCAGATCTAAACAGTGACCGGTTTACCTCTGCTGTAGTGCACCTGTTGCACATGTCAATGATTACCACTTCTAGTATGTTTTCACCTCTCGTTATTCTGTCTACCAACTTATACAGGCCATATGAGGTGATAAATCCCAGGAAGTGCTGGGCCTGGAAGTTAATACTTGAGTAGGTTATCCAGTTAAGTGTAGGGTAGCTGACATTGACCAATAGGGTGTCTGGTAAGACTGTCATGTTTACCACTGTCTTCAGATAGTTGTAGTGGTGCTCCTGGGTCATGGAGGGTTATCTGTAGCAGCTCACAGTTTGCATTGCAGTCGTGGCTGATGTTAGCAGCACATGGATGATCACAGAGGTATCATGCTGCCCCACTAACTTGGAGGTGTAGGTATCCCCAATGAATATGGATACACCCCCTCCATGTTTGTGCCAGTCCATGTTCAGTGGCTGAAATGTGTGTTATGGGTTGTAGTCTGGTAGTGCTGGTGTGCTCACAGGAGCCTTATACAGGTCCCAGTCACAGAGCACATGTAGATGTTGTCCATACTGAGGGGTGCTGTGAGTGCGTGCATGTTGTGAGTACTACCCCTGGTGTTGAGTAGCCTAACCCTCATTGGTTCTGCTATTGTGCAGTTCATGGAGGTGAGATTCACCTCTGAGACCTGCCTAATAATGGCACCGTGGGGGCGCCAATAGCCTTGCCCAGCATTCCAAAGCCTTAGGCTAACATATGCAAGTTGGTATGGCATTGTTGCAGGCATGTATTCCATCTGTGCTTGTGTCCCATCTTTCCTGTAGGTAACCTACTGGTAAGCAATACAAAGCCTGAAACCTATACATGTCCACTAGCTTCCAAGATAGGCTTTTGGAGTGATTATGTATCAGTAGTCTGTATGCTATTGCTGTACTTTACTGTTGTCTGACTACATGGTGATTTTACACTGTATATTGTGATCAGAAAACTCTGTATAATCACATATGACATTGGAGATGGCCTGCACTGTAGAGGTTCACAGATAGGTAGTACGCTATTTGCCCAAGGGCATTTAGAAGCATAGCTACAGTGTGGTGGCTTTACCTGCACCATTGATGAAGTAACTGAGCCTCTGTCAAGCATAGCCAGTGAAGTGATTCCAGGCAGAGTTGCTAGAAGCTGTTGAAGACTGGGGTGCTGTAGGGTGATAGGGGCACATAGTGATCTCAAAAGGGCATGTTAACATGACAACCCAACAGCATTCAATTTCCCCAACAGGTCTTGCAGCTATAAAACTGGAGTGGCTCCCCCACACCCTGGCTGTATGTTTCTGGGACACATGATCCCAGGGGTGTATATACTATTCGCCAGTCACACATCAAGGTTTCCCCTGAAGTGTGTCAGTGAGGGGCTATGCCAAATGTAGTTAGGATGTTAATGTATAGTCTCTCAAGTCATGTGTTATGTCGGCATTTCGAGAAGCTCACTGGGTGTGGGTGGCTCCGCCTGTTGTGTAGCCAAGCTTACACATAGGATTCATGGACATAGGAAATAGGCAGAAGGAACGTTAATGTCAATAGTGTAATGGCTACAGCATTTGCATAATATCTGTGCAGTCCAATCCCAATAAAGTCAGAGATGATTTACATGTTACATAGTATACCTTAACCACAGCTTGCATATATAGGTAGTATTCGATAGAATAATAAACATTTGGAACACACATCCATTGAAATGTGCGTTAATCAACTTTGCACTACCAGTGCCTGCTCTGAGAGGTAAAATTACCACTGCCAGGATTACAACATGCAATCATGTACTCAATCTTCACAATAACCTACCACTAAGCTACCTGAGATGTACCAATGGCAGTTGTGTATTCTGACAGGTTAAAACACAAAAGGGAGGAATGTGTGGAAATAGGACAAACTGCCATGTTCCCAATGAAAGGTGTATGCTATATATATATATATATATATATATATATATATATAAATCAACATATATATATATAGTGAGAGAGGCAGAGAAAGAGATATATCGATATATGGGGATATACATATATATGTAGATATATAGATAAGTTAACAACATCTACACAACCATGGAGGTACATATAAATGGGATACTTACCAAATACCGAATGCTTGACTTACCGATGCGCGTAATCACGAGGCTTAAAGACCGAAAGACCACAGTACCGAAACACTAGAAGAGCGAGGTTTAAAATCCCGATGTTAAGGGACATTTAGTTAGTGCTTCTGGTGTTGCGGTTCAGGTAGGTTACTGTGTGTAAGTGTGTTTCTGAGGGCTGTAGTGTGTGTAAGTGTGTGTTTTGAGTGTGGTGTGTGTTCCTGGGGGACTGTAATGTGTGGGTGTGGGTTTGCTTTGTGCGTCTGTTTGTGCGATCTCGGAGGTAGAATATTAAAGTAGGGGGTGTGTGGGGGGCACAGCCACCCACATGGGGGGTGTAGGGGGGCTTGCCCACCTGCTCATACATAGTGTAGGATGGTTTGTTTGGATGTGGTGGGTAGCAGTGTGTCTGTGTGTGTGTGTGTGTGTGTTCCGTGTTTGTGTTACTTTCGCGAGTTTGACTGTCGCTGTTGGTAATGTGGGGTATGAGAGTCTGGGCCCGGTACTGTGGGCGTCGGAATTGTGTGCGTTCGGGATTCTGTATGTATCCCGTATACAGCGGTTGAAGTGTTCATATATGAGTATAACATGGACCATAGAAATCAGACATTCTGCCACGACCAAACTTTATGAACAAAGGATATGAAGAGTGTATGCCTATACACTATTACAAATATGTGCTATGGACATGAGCCAAAGATAGGGTTACCACCTGTCCCACTTTGCAGAGGACAGTCCCTCTTTGGGCTGTTGTGTCCTGACCAAAAATATTATAAATGGCAAATGTCCTGAGGTTGTAGGACATAATTATGTCCCATATGTAATGTAATAGTTGCATAAAATAGTTATTTCTGTATCTAAAATACCTACATGTTACAAGAAACAGTATAAGCAACTAACTGCTACAAGAATAAGCTTATATTTAGGCAAAAAAGGAAAGTTCTATCCTTTGTACTGACCGTGGGTTTGTGTCGGCCTGTAAAATCTGATGTGTGTGTCCTGAAAATGTCCTACTATGGCCATTTGAAAAGGTGGCAACCCTAGCCAAAGAGGGTCAGTCACCAACACAACTCCAATGACTGAAAATACCTATGACAGAAATACACAGACAGCTTTCATGTAGCAACACTTTATTACATTCCGATGTATTGCCGAAAGGATTCAAGGACTAACATCACCTGCATGCTATACAGGAACCAATTAACAGTGCCTTAATGAATCAGCCTGCAATTACAATAGTATTAGTCCACTAAAGGATAGGTGTTCAAATAGGGAAGGAACCATCACACACATACCGATTATGTATAAAAGCAGTTCATACACACCTGCATTTGCTATGTACACCCACCACCATCTCCCCCACACCCAAACCAATTACAATACAAACTGTAATAACATCACAAATCATTCACTCACTGTACAACATCTGCAGAAGCCTTAACATGCCCTGTCAGAGACACACTAACATGGCCCTATGTGAAATAGTTGCTGTTATACAATGGAACAGCTGCTGATGTTACAGGGTTTGTTTGCACTAATCCCATTTCAGAGGGTTGTGTGTACACCAGGAAGTGTTACCAATTACTGATTAACAGCACAGTATGATACACATGCACACCAAACCAAAGATATCTGGTGAGCACAATGTAAACCACCTAACATTTCATGCATAGCCATACAACCTTGAGCTGTCCAAACATCCTTGCCAGACTGAAACATCTGCAGAAGTATCAGGTACAAACAAACCCTGCATAAGTAGCAATGTTCTGAAATATAACAGTTGTACTCACATGTAGAACAACATATTTTAGCCATTACACACAATCCACGGGAGTCATGAAGCTAATATATTTCTGTCTGTCTCCATGTAGCTGTTGAAATACATCACAAACAACACATCCAGGCTGTCTTCCTCGAAAGTAAGGCAAAGGGACAATGCCCAAGTGGAGTACTCAATTATACACCACTGTTGCCATGGTATTGGCTAATGGAGTAGCTGCATAGCTGATGTGCATCTAATTAACTACTTTGGAACACCAACTGGTGGTCAGGATAGAACATGTTACCAATATTTAACTATAAAAGGATGGCTTATCACACATTCAAACCATCTGCATATACCAGCAGAACATTACAAAGAAGATTGAAACACAAACTGAAAAGGATTGAAATAACAGTCAATGACACCTCGGGTTACTAATAAGGTATGCAGAACACTCAGTATGTCTGTGTATGTAGTACCTGTTCTGTAATAATTAAAGTGTACACAATGCATATAGTGGAAACAGTTATCTTGTAGTGATGTATTGTTGAGCATAGTAATGCTTTTAGTATTTATGTGTGTACTGCTGTAAGTCACAAGGCAAGCACTGCATATACCACAAGGGATGCTATATAAGGGCTTTAAACCCAACAATTCCTCACCAGCAGCTGTCAGTGGCAGGGTTGGTCAACAAGTATGTGCTATAACAGGGGATATTATATGTTGATATATTGTAACAGTAGGCATATGTATGGGTGTATTATGGAGAATAACATGTTGAAGGTTGGCCTACTGTGCAATTATGATTTGTATTATGGGATATTGTGCCAATAACTGTGTAATGTACAGTATTGTAGGCAGATATGTATTACATTTTACATAAAATTACTGTGATGTTAGGCAAACATTAGTTATGTCTATTGGCATTTGCAATACACAATAACAGGATACATATGACTTGTAGTCACCCGACAGTTTATCAGCATGATAGCAAAGTAAAATGGAAGAGCTAGTTAACTATCCATGCACATAAGACATGTAATAAGTTCAAAGGTAGGTACTAGGCTGTCTGCCCAAGGGTATTTATAGGCCTAGCTAGAGTGTGTTGGCTTCCGCCATCCCCTTAGGTTAGTTCCCTATGCCTCTGAACAGCAGAGCCATTAGTTCCCTGTTCCTCTGTCCAGTAGAGCCACTGCAGTGATCCCCGGGGTACATGTCTGTCTCCCATCCACCCATCAAGGTTTCTCTTGAAGAGTGCTAGTAAGGGGCCCTGCCTGATGTACATTGGAATCATGTTCCAAAGCATGGGGAGTCTCTGGGTCAGGAATCTATCCCTCCAGCACGTCCTAGTTATTGTTGTGGTTAGGTGTATATCCCTAGAGCATGTGGCTTTCAGGGGCTTTTGTTTAGGTGGAGCATATCCAGCAATACTGGGTTGGACATGGACCTTGTATGTCAAGCAGAGATCTCCTGTGAGTATGCAGTATGCAACCGAGTACAGCTGGAGTTTCTTTAGTTGGGCTGCATAGGTCATCTGTTTGAGGTCAGTAATCCTCTTGGTGTGGTACTGTTGTGGTCTATCAAGCTTTTGCAGTTGTCTTGTAAGGTACATCCCAAATGGGGTGTTGTATCCTTTAATGGGTCTAATAAGTCATGAGTACAGAGGCACAATGGCCTCCTTTGTTCTGGATGTGAAACCATTTGAGATTAGGGGGGCCACGTAGAAGGATATTCTAACCACCTTGGCATTATGGTTATCCAAGGAGAGATTGCTATCTACTTGGGCTCCCAGATCCCTTATTACCTTTTCTGTATGTAGGGGGCTAGCACCTATGTGGTAGTCCATGGGTAATTAGTTTTATCCAAAGGGGATGACTATGCACTTTTTGGCATTCAGCTTGAGGCCATGATATTGACACCAGGTATCTGTTTCAGTGTGATCCTTCTGTAGGGTGTCTGTATCAGCTGGGGAAACAATTATGGCCCCTAGTTTGCAGTCGTCTGCAAACCTTTTCAGCCAAAGTCCTCCTGTGCTTGCCTGTACGTCAGAAAAGTATATACCAAACATGAGGGGTCTTAGTACTGAGCCCTGGGGGACACCACTTGTAACTGGTTTACAGTCAGACTTAGGGTATGCAACTCCAACCATGTTGGTTCTGTCCATGAGCCACTTTGCAAACCATCTCATGACGTAAGGGTTAATGTTCAGGTGGATGGGTATGTCGATAATACCAGAATGGGGAATGATGTTGAAAGCCTTTGAGAGATCAAGGTAGGCTGTGTGGAGCTCCCTACCCTCATCTAATGCCTTGGTAACTGTCTCAAAGACGTCCACCAGGTTTAGGAGGCATGGTCTGCCCTTAACAAAGTCAAACTGGGAGTGGTCAAAGGTTTGGAGGTACTCAATGTCTCTGTGAATGAGATCAATGATGATGTGCTCCATAGCCATGCAGACCAGGCTAGTCAGACTTATAGGGCAATAGGTCCCTCGGTCCATTGTGGCGCCACCTTTGTGAAGTGGGATAACTGTTGCTGTGTGCCATTCAGGGGGCACAAAGCCTGATGCGAGGCTATTATTGAACATGGTGTGTAAGTGGGGAGCCAGTTCGTTCTGAAGTTCATGTAAAATGCAGCTTGGGATGTTGTCTGGTCCCATGGATGCTATGATATTTGCTTTAGAGAGTGCAGCTTTTACCTGCGTAGTTGTGATTACAGGGACTCTGCATTATTCCTGTATAGATATGGGCCCTTTAGGGGGTGAGAGGGGGGGAAAGGATCCGCCAGGATGTTGGCAATATCAGTTGGTTCTGTAATGTTTGTGCCTTTGTGCTGTAACTCAGAGCAGATCTGGGTGTTGGCATCAAGATATTTGACATAGCTATAGAATGCTTTGTGGTTGTCCTTGGAATTAGTGGCAGTTTTGTTTCCATAGCTAGCTTTGGAGGATCTTATAAGGGATCTCAGATTCTTACTGAGGCTGACCAGGGAGCTCCTCCACTCATGGGATTGTACTCACTTTTGCAACAGTTTCTTCCTTCTGTTGTACAGTTTGTTTATGGCAAGGGACCACCAGATTGGCTTCCTTATTTTGGAGGATAGCGTCTTGGTTCTGTTTGGGATAGCATGATCCATGCACTCGTGTAAGTGCTTATAGAGTCCATTTGTGTAGGATTCAGCAGTTGTAACTGTATTGTTCATCTGCATGGGTGTCATGAAGGTCACCACTTCTGTCTTAAGAAGCATGAAGTTGGCTTTGTAGAATTATTATACTGTGGTATACTTAATGGGGGGTGGGGGCGGGATTTGGATATCAAGGGTGCTTAGCTTATGGTCGGATCGGACCAACGAGGAGTTGGTTTCAGGTGTGGAACACCGGTCACTTATGCTGGTAATGCCTAGGTCTAGGATATTGTTGCCCCTGGTGGGTGTGTGGATAATTTGATCCAGGGAATTGGAGTTTATGAATTCCAGAAAGCATTGAGCTAATGAGTTGGTACACGAGTAGTTTTCCCAGTTAATGGTGGGGTAGGTGAAGTCGCCCATTAGTAGGGTGTTTGGTTGAACCCTAATAATTTCATCATAATAATACATCAAGAAAAGAGGAGGGAATCTTGGGACATGATGGGGGATCTGTAGCAAGCTATGATTTGCATTGCAGTTTAGCCCAGAGGTAGTTGTACTTGGATAACCTCAGATGCATTGTGCTAAGCAACTAGCCTGGAGGGGTGGATATCCTTAATGAATATGTACACACCTCTGCCTTTGAGTGTTTAGGCCCAGGTTACATGGCTGAAAAGTGTGGTATGAGTTATAGCCTGGCAGTGCAGGGGTGCTCTCTGGAGCCTTGAACCAGGTCTCAGTCACTGCACAGATAGTGATGTTCTCCATTACAAGGAGTGCCTCGAGTAAGTGCATTTTGAGATTTAGACTTCCAGAATTGAGTAGCATTACCCTCAGTTTGTGCTTGGCTGTTCCTGTTATGGTGGTGAATATGTTATTTGAACCTTACCCAAAGAAGGCATTATAGGGCCATCAAGAGCCTTTGCCAGTATCCAGAATCCCAGGGGCGACAGGTGCAGGCCATCTGTGGCAAAGCATTGTGGTCTGTCAACCATGTCATCCCAAGCAGACAGATACTGGATCCCCTTAGAATGACACCAGAAGCTTGGCCAATTGTTGAAGTCAGTCATTTTGTCCTCATACTGCGGTATAATTCTGGGCAATGGCAGAATGCTACAAAGGGCTAGGGTCATACCTGCCTGGGCTACAAGATTGGAGAGCTCTTCCATGGCTCTTTTCATGTAGTCCAGGGAGTTACATCTCAGGTCATTCACACCAACATGGACAATGACAAAGTCATATTTGTATTTGTTGTGGAGTGACCTGACTGCGTGGGTTATGTGGCGGATCCTGGTACCCGACAGGCAGCTGACAGTAACCTTCTCCTTGTTTAGCCTTGTGAGTAGGACATCAGTGTGCCTGACTATAGAGTCACCTATGACTAGTGTGCTGATTACGTTGATTTGCTTTATTGGCTGTGGTTGAGTGGCACACTGCGTCTGTGGGCTATGTGCCATTTTTGTTATTATGTGTGGATTATGGTGGCGTAGATTTATTGAGACTATGTGATGAGTGAGGTGTGGTGCAAATGTTTACCTTATCCACATAACTGTCAGGTTCAGTCTTGGTTGGAGAGAGCTCTACCTCCAGTTTGGCTAGATAAGTGCATCTTTCACATGTTGTAGTGTTAGGTGGTAGGTGGAGAGGGTTGTCTGTGTACATGAGGCAATTTCTACATTGCCTCAAGATGTCCAAATTCATCAGATAGGAGAGAACACTGGGAGCTGACCATTGGACATGCCTGAATATAAAACTATTTTCCCCTAGATAAGTGAGGAACATGAGTACAAGAGTTGTTTTCCTCTAAGCAAGTGAGAAAAGTATGTACAAAACCTGTTTACCTCTAGGTAATGAGGAAGACTGAGTGCTATAGTAATTAGTAGGTTACGTAGTGCTTACAGGTTCTGAACAAGTGCTGACCATGAATAAGCAATCCAGATAGGGTCTTTGATAACATAAATGCACTGCCCCCCCAACAGGTACACAATCATATATCCATGTACACTACAGTGCCACTGTAACCACAACTATGCAGGTATAAGCTGCACTCAGGCTCCATGGGACCTGTCCACATCCCAGGTTGTATTATACACATATGGAAAAATAAGTTGCTCTCCACATACACATCATGTAAAACATAGCTTCATGTCAGGCTGTGTACACACTGAATGGTGCACACCAACAGGTATCACAACCCACAAAGGGGGAAACACCACTGATAATGGGAAGTACTGCACTACTACCCTGCTGAGTCTGGTCTGAAAGGCCATGAACCTTGATCAACTTATTTGATGTCAGCAGTACAGATGTAGATGACAGTACGTTTGATTTCACACTGCATATCATAACCTTGCCAGGTCATAGGACGTCATCACCCATACTGTGTTCCACCTACACTCAGTATACTAGATGTGCATTCCTATGTCACAGGAGTATTTTACAACGGGACTGCTGGCAGAACCAACACTACAGAAGATGTCTGAATAATACATGCACATCACACCAGTGCCAGTTGCAGTAAGACAGGGTTAATTCATTGTACTCCCCCTCATTGTAGTCTATACCACACAGACTAACAGAAGGCATCTGCCTATTGAAGTATGCGAATGACTATGACCTAGGAGCAATAGCTGACTCAGAGTGTTGTGGACAACATACAGAAGGGGCTTTGTGGGTGAGGTGTGTGACATATGGGCACAATCTGACAGCTACATACTGCATTCTCACCCCTATGTTAATAACCCTGTACCCATGAACTACCACCTAGGCAACGGTCAACATAATGGACACTGTGTGTAAGGGATGCAGCTGGGCAGTTGTCTTTCCTGTGATAGTTACGTCACCACACCTGTCATGTAGTCATATGTGGCAACCCTAAAAATGACAGGGTGCCATCCATGAATATAGAGATCATTGTCCAGCCATACTCAACACTCAGGTGACCCATATCAGATCACATATTTCCTTTAAGAGGAATTGATCATGTTCAGATGGCCTGCACCAGCCTTCCTAATCCACATCTCCACTATGTAGCATGATGTCTACCCTGAATAAAGCCATGTCCATCCCAGTGATATTGGATATGCTACACGTACACATCATGATCTCAAACACATACTTCATGGACATCCACCTTCCTAGTACTAGGATCACCACATGCTGGACAGATCCTTGTCCCATACACTTTACATACTCCTGTCATACTATGCATTCCTGTCCAGCAAAGCTGCACATTTTCCCCCTCTCAGACATGGTGTGATGACCGCATGGTAAATGTATCATTAGCCCTGTGGATCAGTTATATGGCACTGCTCCACCTGACCCCAGAAACCCGCCTGTCAGCTACAGCTAGGTAACCTTTCTTCCTAGATTCATACATGGCCCAGGGCATATAGCCTACTAGTTGTCTTTGACTGTACATGCTATAGTTGATATCCATCCCTGCAAATACCATCTGGCTAGCCAGTGTCCCATGTGTATCACATGTGTAACACAGGTGATACATGACAGGATGTTGAACTGCTGTACAGTGCCATGTAGATGTATATGGCAAAACACATACATGTAAAACCTTCCGTGAGCAAGTTTGCAGGGTCACAGGTCATGTCCGTTAAGGCAGTGTAAGTCTTTATATGTGAAATATACACAGCATCAAGGTCGACTGCATTAATGTGGACACATCCAGCCATGTGCTGATAGGTAAGAACACCAGTACAGGCAAACAGACATGCTCACATCAAGACAGCATCCACATGGAGTATGATCAATGTAATCAGGTGACACAGACATATATGGTGATAATATCCAATCACCATTGAGTGTCATATGTGTGTGACACAAACATGTCAGTGGTGTCAGTGTCATGTAGATTTGCAAAGACAACTATTTAACTGTAATAAATGTGATACACATGTATGTTCAGCTGTAGCTCTGTACATCTCTGTGAGTTACTGTGGCCTGTCTCCATCATTATGTCTTCCAGATATGCCGCGTGCAAGGCTACCACCTTATACCCGCTTGGAGGATGAGGCCCTCATCCCATACCTACATGACAATCATGATGTCCTGTTCAGCCATGTGCCACAGGTTGCACAGCAGTGAGATGCCCTGTGGCAGGAACTACGCAGGAGGGTTAATGGTGTGGGTGGCCACAACCGCACATACCAGCAGGTGCGCAGATACTGTACAGACCTCATTAGATGGGCAAAACAGTGTGTGAATGCAATCGCCAGGGAACAAGGTGCAACAGGTGGTGGGCCACCAACCCAGCCCCCACTCACATGTACCGAGGAGCTACTGGCCAACTTGGGGACACCTGCAGAACAACATCCACAAGCCTTAGCCGATATCGTGGAGATGGGTGTCTCTCAACCACTGAGCCTGGAGTTGCCTCGTAAGTCACTACTGCACCTATTATGACTATATTCCATATAGTTACATGCGTCACTGTACAATATGTAATGTAACATCATATGCAAGGCATGTATACACACATGCCGCATACTATAGTATGCTACTCTGTGTATGCACACATGTGCATACTCCATAGTATAGTCTATTGTACTGGCGTATGTGTTAACATGCACATTGCACTCTGTAGCTATCATACAGGTGTGGAAAATGATCATACTGCTGTGTTACTCCTATTTAGGAACCTCTGGCATTCCGCTGCGACAGCAGCCCATTGCAGGTGAGACTGTTATTATTTATCAGGCATGTTTATGCACAGATCTATCTGCCATGTGTCCATTTACCACATGTACACATAATGTATGGTCCTGTCACAATATACAGGTCGGACCTGCAATGCATCGCAATGGCTACCCATGTGCAATACTTGCAAACTATGTGAAATACCAACATGAAACCTCACAAACTGTCATTGCCAGATGTGTGGACAGCTGTGCATACAATGGTGGAGGTGCTGGTCACTGTAGGGACATGTACTACAGATCAGAACTACACATGTGGGGAATACAAACAGTACTACACAGTGAGCTGGAGTATGGCCAGCCCACAGGATTCACCGGTGTGGATCATACCCCTGCTATGAATGTCACACAATGTGATGTGCTATCTGACATGTCTATGAAATCTAGTGGGCTGACTGCAAAACTGCCTAACTATCCTGAAAAACATATCCCACATACCAAACATACCACCCTTTGTCTGCATAACCCTGTCATTAGTGGAGCATATGACATCTATGGATGTATGTCATATGGGACAACACAGACATGTGAAATAGATGCCCGTCACAATCATTTGGCCAACACATTTATACACATGGCCATGGAAGATGGCGATGGCCAGAGACATGAAGAAACACACACAGTAGGCGTGATGTGCTTGTGTGTACACTCTGTCATGCATTAGCTCCACATGGTCCGACTATGGCCTTTGTGTAATGGTTATATTGCAGATGTAGAACACTAGACATCTTACAGGCCTGTGCACATCTTGTGTAGGCGTGACATCAATCCACCACATAAGATGTGTTGAACATCTTGAGTGTGACACGACATGACAGCAGTCACCTGTACAGTATCCACATCAGCCCACAGATACAGTACATTCCCCTTGCTGGTGTCAGACATCAATGTCATCCTTGCTCCTCGTGTATGTGTGTGTGGTACAAAGATGTCATGTGGGACATGGTGTACTGACGAGTTTGCCATGTCTGGCCATAGTTGCCAGGCAGCAGCAATATGGTTGCAGATGTGCAGGGGTGTCATCCGTATACCCTTCAGTGACCTGTGTCACACATTCCACATCATGATTTAGTGTGTATATACCTCAGTGACATGAGTCACATTCCACAGTATATATGTATTGTATCTGAACACAGTCATAGCTATGAACTGTGTCTGTAGCTCACACTTTATAACAATAGAGATGCCTCATGATTCCCTGCAATGGCCATGCACATCAGCTAAATGTGCAGTATATCTGTATGGCAGACAGACAACACTGCATTGGGACACCATTACCCTACTGTATATTTGACAGGACACCATTGTGTTAAACATGTATGCATGCCATTGTACACATCAGCAGATCACATGTCATACTACATGTCATTGTCAAGGTCATATGCCACACATCAGGCAGGTGTACTGTTAACCTGTGCTGGCCTACATGGTGTAACACAGGGATGCATGCTAACTACTATTATGATTGTGTAATTTGCATGCCTTCTGCTATGACACATGCATGCTGTTGTGTGAAACACAGGGATGCATGATAACTACCACTATTGTTGTCTGAGCTGCATGCCGTCTGTCATATCACATGCATGTTGCATGCCTTCTGTCATATCACATGCATGTTGGGTGCCATATCATGTGTCTGTGTGTGTATCTGTGTGTGTGTCTGTGTGTGTGTCTGTGTCTATTGTATATATTGTAATGTACAGTTCTTGTCTGCCTCTCACAGGTGATGTAGTTGCGTTCCCCTCCTGCGGTCCATCTGATGTTAGTGTCCCCACTGACTCTAGCAGTGATGAATGTATGATTGAGGTACAGGCAGGGTTGTCAGGGGCTGAATCTGTGCCATTGGTTGCCATTCCACCTATATCCCCCTCATCCCCGCACACTTCTCATGCCTACACATACCTCATCACCAGAGGCCATAGAGGAAGGACAGTTGGCATGTGGTAGCTTGGAATAGGAAAGTGTGGGGGCTATGGAAGGTGTGCCTGCACACCATGGTGTCAACCATCTGACTGATGATGCACCACATAGGCACATGGCCAGTGCTGCTCGTAGGTGGACCTCTGGCCAACATGCCCCTGCAAGACAGAGTGCAGCAGCTGGTGTCACCAGATGCATGTTTCAGGCTGTAATGGAGGCATAGGCACGTGCTGAATGGCACAATAGAGAAAATCAGAGTCTTCAGAGGGCTGCTGTCTGTTCTTTAAACATCAACATCCAGGCAATGGTAAATGCTCAACAGCAGATTGCTACAGCTTTGGATAGACGATTGGGTGAAATGGTTGGAGTCCTTGACCATGGCATGACAATCCGCGAGCGTGAGCTGTCTGTGTTGGAATATCTGGTAGGAGTGAGGTATAGGGCACGTGGACATAGGCCTGCTACATCACCTGTTTCAGGTCTACGTGAATGAGCTACCTCACATGCCCGCTCCCAAAGTGGCGGTAGCAGCAGCAGCAGTGCAGCTGGTGCTGTGCTGTCCACACCACGACACAGCAGGCCATGTACACATGACTCTGGATGGTCCCAACAGGGACATGGTTCCAGTGGACAGGTATCATCAGACAGTACCCAATCTGCACCTCTGCCTGGTAGTGCCTGTGCAACCCCTGGCAGGCAGAGGTGCCGTGGCCGGACACCGTGAACTGTAAAACCTGGCCTGTACAATCTGCAGCTGTCAATAATACCCCTGTGTAGGCCAGACACATGCCAGAACTGTGTGTATATATGCGCGCACACACTAGAAACATATGTAGGGCACCGCAACACACACATGCATAACATCCACACACACACCAGATTAGATCAAAGGCCTTAACCCATACACATGATGTCATCCAATGGTGCAGCCTAGGCCTATGTCAAACATTATCACCCTGTGCATATATTGATGCCTGTGCCACACCCCTGTCATCCACACTATTGGTGCAGGGACATGCTCATATGGTCTGATGCACAGGGTGAACAGACTAGGAAGATAAGTGTAGATTACAATTGTTGTGTACTGCTGACAAGCAGCAGACATACCATGTAGTACAGGTTTACAATGCATTTTGTACTGTTAACAGTATGTGTCTTGTGTAACAACAGTAACTGCATGTTGGTCATGATGTTCTGCTTTCCTCCTTCAGGTCTAATTGCATGTGCCAGTGGATGTCAGTGTTTGCAGTTAGTGTCCCATATGTAAATGAGGACTACTCACAGGTATATATGAAAATACCAGCATGCACCTTGTAGCTTCCACATCACAGTTAGAATGTCCCACGTTCCAAACACATCTACTGATCCAAGAGCATGATAGCTGTGTATTAAGCTACTGTGGCTACAGATGTGACATCCATACTGGCTGACATCACAGGTACAGTTACATGGAGTGGTGAGGTAAGAGAGCAGTCTAGCTGATGACAAGGGTAGAGGCCAGTGGGAAGTGTGATACCTCATTGGGAAGCAGTAATACACGTTCCCATGACAGGATACGAACACACAACTGCACCTGCACACTATTGACACATATGTATTCAGTGACATAGTAACACACCCACACACTCACAGATTCACCAACACAGTAACACACACAGTTGCTAGTGTTTAGGTGAGGACCCCTGCCTATGTGCAAATCATCAATAAAATACTGTGCACCTACATGACATGCCACAGAGAATATACATGCACAGGTAGTCAGTATGGCCTAAGATCGGGGACATCAACAAGGATAGTAGATTGCATCGCCTGGATGGGGGGAGGGGTCTTATCAGTTCACTATGGTAACATACGTCATCGCTCCAGGGACCAGACAGACATACATACACACACACACACACACACACACACACACACACACACACACACACACACACACACACACACACACACTGTGGCATTCACTACTGAATACACCTATGTCACGCACATACAGATACCTCACATGTGTGAGATACACACCCCTGCCTATGTCCTGCTTTCTATATTGCAGTCTGTACAGATGTCTACAACAGTGTACAGGAGAGTGAGTAACAATTGAGATGTATTCCCCACCATACGTGACATATATGGACACACACGCAACCACACATGCCAGTACTGTGAAGCAAACATCTGCCTATCTCATGATATGTATGACAGACTTACAGAAGTATTGCATGTGTTACAAAGTGTACTGATGCTTCCTTTGGCAACTGTGCTGATATATGCACATGGAAGGCCTTAACTGTTACAGATGTCAAGTGATTTACCTTCGGTGTAACCATAACCACTGTCTATGTTGTGTCTGTTGCCCTTCAATTAACAAAACCATTGCTTAGCAGTTACACAGGTTATTGTAGGACCGCTTGTGACACACCTGTGAGCTGTCCTCAGCAAACATCCATCTGCAAAGATGCACCACCACTTAGTTATGTCCACACATCTCTCCATACCTGAGGTAAATCTTTCCGTACTTTCAGCATATCACCATATACAGTTGGCAATGTTGAGGCTACATTGCAACTGCATGATGTACTAATACGTCACCTGCATACATCAGCAACTGCACACGCATGGTATCTGAATGCACACCACTACATGTACATGTGTGTAGGTACTACAATCCTGTCATTTGGCCATATTTGTAGGCATTGCAATTGGTGGACATGTGTAATGACATACATGTGATATGATATGTGTAATGGGTGACCAGTACAGAGAGAATGTTACCTCTGTCAACATTGATATCACACCTTATGTACTGTTAGCATTCAGCAGCCATGGACCTACATTCCATGTGCATGTGTGTAATGGCTGTAGCCACCAGTCTGCACAAAGGACAACAACAGCTATGCTATTTACATATATGTTATATGTGTGTGGCATGTACATATCCAGGGCAGGTACATGTATGTCATATCCAAACATGAGGGTGTTTACTGGTGTACAGCAACAGTTATCTGTTAATGCTGTAAATAACCGAGGGCACCTGGCATGTGTACAGCTGACCTGGAACAGACAGTGGTATCATTGCATTGCATAACACATGATGCAACTGTGTCAGTACATGGGTACTCTGCATAGTTGATGTAGAGTTTGGTACAGTCCACTGGTCAAGGGTCACATGGTGGTGTACTATTATATGTCCTACCACATGTATAGATGTGTGTTGGTGGTCCAATGGCATGATGGTGTCTGGGGGTTACATCCCAGAATGCAGCTTTTGACACTGTGTCCTACACCTGACTCATCTGTGATGCCTTTTGTGGGAGTACTGGTCAGTACATGTGAGTGGCCTTTATGTATGTGGGGACACCACCACCTAAGCAGTCAGTACCTGTGTTATGGCCCACATGTCTGGTTCTGAGGTATATGGTGGTAGTGCTATTGTGCACTACAGAGCCTTCAGCCAGGTATTCCTTACTGCACAGATGTCAGTACTCCCCATTGTTGGATCTACAGTGAGCAGCTGTGATTACGGACGCTACACATCTAGCACTGGTTAGCATAAACATACAATGCAGTTGTCCTCTAGGTGTCAGGGTGTTATCCTGTGTTTAGGACATTTGCGTTGGAATGGCACTATATGGGCGAATGTGACTTAGTTATTATCCCCACTCCCTTGAATCATGGATGTATGTAATGTGTGACAAAGGCCTGTCTACTTTCAGTCATGTCATTGCAGAATGACAAACTCTGGACAACCTCATAATTACAGCAGGACATTGGCTCATTGTGTTAGTCAAGCAGTTGCCACTCCTAGCAAGACATCACTGCGAGTGGTAGTATTGTGCTTGGCATAGCATGGTACATCTAAGGTGACGGACAGCAGCAGACGTTGTGTATAAGACCAGTGTCAGATATATGTAGTGCAGCGTTCCTGCTAACAATCACAACTACTAACACCAGAGTCCATTACAATGTGTTCTTTACGTCTAACTGTAATAGCATGGCCACTGTGGCCTTCCGTGTTTAGAATCAGAGTGCATCCCAGACAGACCTATGCTACTAAGTGTATGAGCATGCCCAGTATAACCTTGTGTAGATGGACACATAGTGCATTCCGAACAGCTCTGTGCTACTAAGTGTGTGAGCATGCCCAGTGACACCTTGTGTCAGTTATGCGCCTCTATGTGAATGGGCATGGCCATTGTAACCCTGTATAGTGATAGTAGTCATCCATTCCACAGATGGGTGGGCATACTCCAGGTCAGGATGGATTCCTACTTTAAACAAACAGGTTCACAGTTATGTACATCTTAACTGCCAGCATCCCTGTTGATGTCCGCATTTCTAGAAGGTCATAATGACAGCCTTGAAATGTGTATTCTGTGTGGCGTGACTCATAACTATGTAGTATTGTAATAGTGATCTGTAGATAGGCAAGTGTTCTGTTCCCACAACACTGGCGCGTGTGTTTGTCTCCATCTGCCTGAGGACTGAATAATGCTTTTAGACTGCTCACACTCCATACAATTCCTATACCCACCTTTGGTAAGGCTGATGATGTCACCCCCCCTTGAAATACACCTCTGGGAGTGCTGTGACCCAGTAATCTTGGTAGCGCGTTCTGTAACTGCGGAATGCTGTAGTGTGATAAAGTAGTTAGGTTGGTATTTTACTCCCAGACTTGCCAACTGTGTGTGTGTGTGTGTGTGTGTGTGTGGGTCTACCTTGTATCAACGTTTCATCGAATTTTACTTACTTGACACCACTTCTCCAAAACGTCATTAAACTGAAAGCATAGACTGCCAAAATCCTTCCCCTGTGAAAGGAACCACTTGGCCACCATGGTGAACTTTGTCCTTATTTTAGTGTAGTGCAATCTTGGAATTGGTATATTTAAGTGGGTGGATTGGAGCGCAAATCCCCACCCCACATAGTGGGTGTGGGGGGGCAAACCCACCCAATTTGGTGGGTTTAGCTTTGGTCTGTTTAGGTTTTTTCCTGTGGTGGCCAAGTGATTCCTTTCACAGGGAAAGGATTTCAGCAGTCCGTGCTTTCGGTTTAGTGAAGTTTCTGAGAAGTGGTGTCTGATAAGTAGACGTCGAAACGTAATTTCGTTGATACAAGGTAGAATCATATATATATATATATATATATATATATATATATATATATATATATATATATATATATATATATATATATGTGTGTGTGTGTGTGTGTGTGTGTGTGTGTGTATATATATATATATATATATATATATATATATATGTGTGTGTGTGTGTGTGTATATATATATATATATATATATATATATATATATATATATATATATATATATATATACACACACACACACACACACACACACACACACACACACATATATATGGGTCTACTTCAAAACATCGACTTGCCAGAATATTGAATCATACTTCATCAAGATGACTTTGCTGAATTTTCTGTACATCATACACCTGGAGCAATGAAAATTAACCCCAGGCAAACAACTACTTGACCACCAGGACAAAACAACAAACAGTGAAACAAGAAAACCCTCCAAGTGGTGAGCTTCACCACCACATCCCCCTAACTAAATATACCAACTCTGAGATCACACTATAGTGGGGAAAGGGCAAGGTTCACTTTGGTGGCCAAGTGGTTCTTTTCCTGGGGTTGATTTTCGCTGTTCCAGGAGTAACAAGCAAACAAATAAATGCATTTTAGGAAAATGAGGTTTGTATATCCACAAAAAAATACACCATATCATCCTGTTTTATGTTTCCCTTTCTCTTATAGTAGTGTTGGTATGGTTAATCCCTGTATTGTGCCTGACACCATGCCCCTGTTGGTCTGGGTGTTGGGAATTTACCATGGTTTGCTACCACATGGTCTGTATACATTTTAGTCCGTTATGATGCACTCACTTTGGGGATGTGTTATCAGTCTGTCATGTTATTATCTATGTACTTCTGCCTGTGAATAATGGTGTAATATTTCTGTAGCACAAATTATATGTACACATTATATGTAAGCTTTTATGGGGTTTTTTTCTTGAACAGTTCAAATTAAGTAGGTTTATGCTGCCTAGTACTTGCAGACCAGAGGTACAGCCCTGGTTGCTAAGACAACATTGAAGCAGCAAATAATATAACAGGTGGTCTTAGAGGGTACAACTTCATTAAGAGAGGACAGCAAGGCTTTTTGCTCTGACTGAGCAGATTGCTCATTTGTCTCTTTAATAAGTAATCATTGCTTGAAACCCTGAGTTATTGAACAAAGCTGGAGGTTAAAATGCTGAGACCAGAGTTATTTTAAGTCACCTAGTTTACCACATAGTATAAAACAGTGGTAATCATACCAGAGCGATGGGCAGCCTCCTTCTATGTGACCATGTCATCTACAGTATTGTAGGTTTCCCACAATGTACCTTTGTAGTAACAGACCAAGCAGAAAGCATCACTTTACTTCTGCTTTTGTTTGCTTCATTAAAACAAAAACACAACGGGGTATACTGTTAGTTGCTATGCAGCTTTTTGTTTGGTAAAATTCTGTCGAGGATCATAGTTTTTTTTTTATCCTGCAGTACTTTCCCAGAAAGTCTTGCATTATTTGTGAACCGTTTTTACTTCCTGATGAAATCTTAACAGATAATTTGCTTAAACGTACAAGACCTCCCTTTCTTCTCCCAACAAATAAAACACATTGACACAGAACTGAAACATAGCATAAACATGTTTTTCATAAAGCTCCTTGACCTAGTAGTGTTATAAATCTGCAATGAAAATAATGCTAGTGCCCCAGGGAGAGAGGTGGAGTGTAGGTGTGCTCTTTGTCATTGTCATATTTGTCCAGTAGTAACAATAGCTTATTGTAAGACACTAATGCATTCATTCTGGTGGCACTTTTCAGTTTTGGTTTAAAATACACACAATAGCAAGCAATTAAATCCTTCAGCTATTAAGGTTATTCACATTGAAATAATTCAGTTAATTACTACAGTGAGGCAATTCCATACTAACCAACAGGTATGGGTTAACATCTGCACTTCATTCTAGCTAACAAGTTTGTTTATCTCACTAGTTTATATATGTAGAGAGGTAAGCAAAACGCACTTTTGTTCACCTCATATTTGAAATAGTTATAAGACTAGCACAAATACACATTATTAAATAAGATACATCAGATGACCACATACCAGTCACATGCAGTGCATAGCAGGGCATTGAATATGACAGCTTCACTGCTGAATGCATGTATTTCAGTTAAATTTTAAGTATCAGCAATGTCTTACTTGAGATTCAAAACATTGTAACTCAAGTATCTAAATAATTAAAAATAATAAGCTTAAAACTGCTATGTAAAACCTTGGAAAACACTGCAGTGCAATTGTTTTTGCAGCAGGGTTGTAGGACTCACGGTAGGGGTCCTGTCCCTATGTCTCCATTCTCTGTCTACTCAAGCTCCAAGATTACAGAAACTCAAAGAATATAGAAACATAAAAAAGGAACTCACCTTTACCCTCTTCTCTGAGTTGTGCAACTTCATTAAAGTACAGCACCTGTGACAAAGCAAGTCCCAGCCTCCTCAGGCATCAACAACATGAAACAACAATGTGACAGATGTGGTATTTCAAGACCTTGTATAATTGTGCACAGTAGACAGCAGTGCTTCCATTTTAGTTAGACGGATGTATGCCACATATAACTATGCCAAGGCACGCTGTAACTATTTCCAGCTCTCATGATTAACATTCTTTTGTCATCGTCATCAGTCCCCTTTTTCCCATTTTCTACATGGGGATGGGGTGTTGTGTCAGCTGTCACTGTCTCTCTCTCTATTCAATGTCACACTCCTGACTTCTTTGACAATCGTGTCTGACTGTTTCAGGTCTTTTCTCATACAATCTACCCACATCTTTGTTGGATGCCCTTGTTTCCTCTTGTCTTCTTCCTGTATGTTCCAAATCATCTTCACCAGGTTGTCTTCTGTTTTTCTGCACATGTGCTCAAACCACCGTAATCTGTTCTATTTCACCTTTTTTGTAATTGGAACTACTTTGGCTTCTGCTCTTATGTCCTCATTTCTTTGTCTATCCCACAGTGTACACCTCACCATGCATTTCAGGCACATCATATTCATCATCTGTACCTTGTGTCTGTAAGTCAAACACCTTAACCATTATACCAAGCCCAATCTTAAAATTGTATTGATCATTCATAGGTTTATAGTTGATTACTAGACTACCTACTCCAGGGGCCTTTTTAAGCCTAGCCATACTTTCCAAATGTGAGAATCAAACCCCGTACCTTGTGTAAGCAAAGTAAACACCTTAACCATTATATCAACACCCAAACTCTCTAGGTTCCTCAACTGTTCTGCCTTTACTGCCCAGGTTTCCATACCATGCAATAGTGCTGGTCGCACCACTGTTTTGTACACCTTACTTTTCAGCTACTTTGGTGTTCTTCTGTCATATACTACACAGGACACTCTGTGCCAGTTTACTGCAGCCCCTCTGATTCTAGCTTTGACTACCTCATTCAGACTTCCCTTCTCCTCAACCACCCCTCCCAGATACTTGAAGCTGTTAAACTATTTCACTATTTTCTCTTCTATCTCAATTCTCGGCTTCTTCTGAACTGCACCATTTACTGCCATCATGACAGTCTTATCTGTACTCAATGTCATCTCATGTGCCTCCAGTTTTACAGTCCATTCCCCTATTTTTGCTGAAGTTCTTGCTCAGAATTTGCCTGTAATGCCGCATCATCTGCATATAGCACCTTTGTTGATTTATCCCATCTGACCTGTTTGCTAACGTAGTCCATCACCAGTATGAACAGCAATGGGCTCAGAGCTGAACCCTGGTGCACACCCACTTAAACTGGGAACCTCTCTGTGAGACCGGACACTGTTCATGCTTGAGTCATTGGCTCCTTGTGCATAGCTTACATGAACTCTACCAGTGTTTCTAGGACTTCGAACCACCACAGGACTGCCCAAATCAACTTTCTTGGGACTTTGTCATATGCTTTCTGAAAGTCTAGGAATGCCCAATTGGACTCTTTCCTCATCTCTAACTTCTTCACAACTATCTGTCTCACTACAAACATCTAGTCAGCTGTGCTAAATCTTGATCTGAATCTGAACTGCTCATACCCCATCTTACTTTCTACTACTCTGTGTATTAATTTAAAAATTACCCTCTCCAGAACTTTCATGCAATGTGACAGGAGTTTGATACCTCTGTACTGTCCACAGTTGTGAATGTCCCCTTTGTGTTTGAACACTGGTACTAGTATGCTTAATCTCCAGTCATCTGAGATAGATCTTTCTCTCCACACTGCTACAAGTAGCCTTAGGAGCCAGTTTTCCCCTACCTCAGCCAGCATCTTTATCATATCTGATGTGACCTCATCTGAGCCTACTGCTTTCCCTAACTTCATATTCCTGTGTCTGGGGAAGTACAGCTTCTGTTGGAGTTTTTTTTGTCATTCTGAAGCTGCTAGATGTACTTCTTCCATCTGCCTTTGATGTCCTGTGGACTGGTGAGCAGGTTGCTGCTGGCATCTCATATGAAGGGTGTCTGACTATCTTCTTTATCTTTCTTTCTTTGTCTTGCAACCTGATAGAGTTTCTTTGTGCCATTTACTCAGTGGTGGCTGGTGACTTCAAATTAAAGGGGGGCTGCTGGGACAGCTGAATAGGTGGGGCCAATGGGGAGGGGTGTGGTCAACTAGAAAGGGGTGGGGCTATGCTAAAAAACACAACTGGAACTTTAATTAAATACGCTGCCCTGTGTGCCAAACCATCATTACAAGAGTCCAATAAAGACAAAATGAAGTGTAGAAGAAAAAAATATTTCAGTGCATTGGCTACATGACAGCTTACTTAATATCTAGATGGAAACAAAAAGGTTGTGAGGCTTGAAAAAATAAATTACTTTTTAAATACATTACTGGAATACTAGTCAAAATCAAGTATAAAAAAACAGCTTCTCCTTGCACTGCAGTTCTAATTATAACTTATATTCAGCTTTATAAAAGTAGCAAGTAACATGCTGAAAGTAGAAATCTCTGTGATACCCCCACTTGTAAAAATGTTTCTTATCCAAAAAAGACCTGCTGCCTGACAACAACTATCTACTTGTTTCATGGGGAAAACATGATCAAAGTAAAAAATGAACAGCAAACAAGAAACAAGCTCAAGATAAATTGCTTAAAGGATTACTGCACAGGTTATGGACCACACATGATAGATTGGCATTTTGTTTAGTTTATGGGTAAAGCCTGCAAAGATGACTGCAAATCTCCAACAAATGTAATCTGCTTCTGAAAATACTGTAATCCTGTCCTTTATTACAGATACTGTTATATGCATGTCAATACCTAAGGCTTGCACATTATATAGTTATGTAAATATTCTCTGCATGGCAATAACAAAAAGGCTTTCAGTGTTGGTAATTATTTAACAGTATGCTTATTAAAGGTTACTTGCATCTTACAGTCTCAGACAAGCTTACCCGGTGGTCATTAAAGCATTGCTACTTAAGCACAAGGCAACAGGGCACTGCGACAGCATGCATTTTTTGAATAATAAGAAGCATAAATCAACAGTATAAAAATATGACAGAAAACCAGAACATTCTGAAAAGTCAAGGACAGATGAAAAGCCATTGTCGTACTTGTGTCTACCTTGGATGGGGGAATACTCTACACACTTACACTACATAACTGCTCCTTGCCTTGCTTGGACACATTCAGAGTCACTACATGGGGGAGTGGGGTGCAACAAGTGTGTCACAATTTGAAATGTCTCTGGCTGATGGTGATGGCTCTGCCACTCATACAAATAAAAAAAAAACAGAGCCAGCACAATTCGGTGTGGAAAAATATTATATTATATTATAAATCGTACATGGTGTATTGAAAAATATACCTACCCAACAATAACATCAGACCGGTTTTAGCAATGCTGCCTTCCTCAGTGAGCAAAAAACAAATGACAAAAAGTTCCCTCCAACAAAGCTATATATATAAATGGCAATCAATTATCAATTATGCAATTGTTAAATAAACAGGGTTTTTTTTTAAATGATCATTCAGGCCAGGTGGAAATAATCCACCAAGCTTGACTATCCATTTCTTTCCCTTTACATTTAATATCTCATGTCTCCCTGTCTTATCCTGTGTTTTATGTACAATGCAGTCAATAACTGTCAATCTGAAAGACTCAGTCTTATGTTTACATATATGTCTATACAATGTACTGGCTTGTTTGCAGTTCCTGATATCACTCATATGTTCATTTATCCGCATTCTAAGTGGTCGAGAGGTTTGTCCAACATAAAATGCTGGACATGTACAGCTTGCCAGATATATCACCCAATTAGTGCTACAAGTAGCAAAAATATTTATTCCCGGGATTCATGAAGCTTGTGCCAGGCGCAGGCATAGTGTAGGTGTTCTAATGCCAAATATGGCTGCAGAGCCATTCAGGTATGATCCGATTCCATGTGCACTACCAGCGTACGCCAGAGCTGCGCAGCTCTTGGTGCATGTATG